>NC_092152.1:74793145-75005645 GCF_045791955.1 Oncorhynchus clarkii lewisi | reverse complement strand
AACCGCACGCAGTAGCAGCAGAATGAGACGAGCTTCCTGGACTGCCACTGCCTCGCACCTCTTCTGGCGCAACCAGCCCTGCTCCCAGCTCTCCCAGTGATCTAACAGCCCAGCCCCATGCACTCCTACTGAGCCTGAGCCCTGCCCGCTAGGGGAGGAGAGGAGGTGAAGGAGAGGAGGCTCCACCGCCCGCCTGTACGCTGCCTGTGGAGGGGGGAGGGGGTGGACACGCAGCTCAAGCAAGACAGACCATCGAACGAAAGAGAGAGTGAGCGAGCGAGAAAGAGAGAGAAAAAACCTGGCAAAAGGGCAAGGCTTTTGTTAGGTGGTTGGAGAGAGAGGGGGAGGAAGAACAAAAAAATTGAAAAAAACATGTCTACAGTGAAGAGGCCAAGAGGAAGGGTAAGTGAGCTGCACAGAGAGAGAGGAGGGGCCGGACGACAGGAACTGAACAACCTCCTCTGCTACTGGCTCATGCTGCCTGCCAGATGCAGCTCCACTGTCGCCATCTTGAACTCCTTGTTGCTGCTCTTTCCCATACTAATTTGCTTAGCTGTGCTAGCTATGCTCTCCCTTCACTACCCCCCTCCTTTCACTTTATCCCTCGTTTTCTCTCATCTCCATAGATTCCTCCCCATCTCTGGTTCGATGCAAAAGGCGATGTGTTTGTGTGTGTGTGTGTGTGTGTGTGTGTCACATAAGATGAGTACATCAGTCACACAGCGTTCTGCATGAGGGACTGAGGGAAGTAAGGGGTTAGTGAGTGAATGAGCGGACTAACTGGCCCAAATGTCCTGGCTATCTCTATCTCTCTGTAGTCTTTCCTTACTGTAATAGTGCAGAGTGTTTTCATGGGAGCGTGTGGTGGCAGAGAGAGAGATTGAAATCACTGCAGTGCTGGCAGCCTGTAATTTCAGTTATTTATAGTCGTATTACACAGCTGCAGAGCACTTGGTTTTGGTGCATTTTTTTTCTCTCTCTCCCTTTCTCACTCACTTTTTATACAAACTCTCATTCCTGCTCTCATTCCCGCCCTCTGCCTTTGCTCCTTCCCTCTGTTCCCTGTTCTTTACCTTGACTTTCTCTTTCCTCACCCTCTTTTTTTTTTTTTTTACCTTGAACTTGAATAATGAGAATATTTCAGTTCTGGGCAATGATTTCCAATAATAGCCTGGGCATCACAGCACACGTTAAACATAAACAAGAGCTGTAGCTACAGAATTATATCTTCCAAATGAACTGTCATTTATATCTCCCCTCCCCCTGCTTTGTTTGTGGCAGTTCAAGATAATTCTCTTTATTTAGCAGTCAGGAAAGCAACTGGCTGTGCTGTGCTGTGGCTCGGCCTCGGGTCATGTAGCCATCCACTCTGACTGCAACACGTTGAGATTAGCTCCTCCATTTATAGGCTCTGGGCCCACCCGAAGGGAATAAACCTCAGCCCATGTGCCGGTCCTGCCTGTCTCTTGTTTCTTTCTTACTGTCTTAATGAAAGTTTGTGCTGCTGCAATCTATGTGACTAGCAGGGAAAATGTGTGGCTAGCAGAAAGTTCAGAGAGCAACACTTTCAGTATGTCTGTGAGGTAGTGGGGTATAGACACAGCAGCAGAATGGGATATTCTGGTGACTGGTTGTTTGTCTTTAAAAGGCTATCAAGCCTATGTCAAGGCTATATCATTATCAAGCCTATGTCAAGGCTAAATCATTATCAAGCCTATGTCAAGGCTATATCATTATCAAGCCTATGTCAAGGCTATATCATTATCAAGCCTATGTCAAGGCTAAATCATTATCAAGCCTATGTCAAGGCTATATCATTATCAAGCCTATGTCAAGGCTAAATCATTATCAAGCCTATGTCAAGGCTATATCATTATCAAGCCTATGTCAAGGCTATATCATTATCAAGCCTATGTTAAGGATATATCAGTATCAAGCCTATGTCAAGGCTATATCATTATCAAGCCTATGTTAAGGCTATATCATTATCATGCCTATGCCAATGCTATGTCAAGGCTATATCATTATCAAGCCTATGTCAAGGCTATATCATTATCAAGGCTATATCATTATCATGCCTATGTCAATGCTATGTCAAGGCTATATCATTATCAAGCCTATGTCAAGGCTATATCATTATCAAGCCTATGTCAAGGCTATATCATTATCAAGGCTTAGAGGGTCTAATAAGAGAGGTACAGCCAACTAGCTAACAGTTGTTGTGACTTCTGCTGTGTGTGTTTTCTAGACCAGCTGGCTGTTGTTTTCAGTGTTCTGTTTTCTAGATCGATCAGTGTAACTTCCCTTTCGACAATCACATTGATATCATACGGCCTTAGAGTGCAATGAAAATGCGTACTTTTCCTCATCTGCCAATTCTTGGAAATGATGAGTTAAACTTCCTGAGAAGGCTGATTTCTGAGTATGTCTCTCTGTCAGCTACTGCTAAAGGCTATGACTACAAACTACACATAGCTCATAGCATGTTTCTTCATCATTTCTAGTCTTTCTCTGTCAATGTCTCTCTCTCTCCCCACGTCACTAAGCAGCAGTGTAAGTATACAGCTTGATTGTTATGCACACGCTTCACTGATTCACTTTTGTAATCCCATTCCTTTGTGTTTACAACATTTCCTTATTGAGTCTGACTGGGTGACTTGACTCTCATTCCAGGCAGCAAAGCTGATATGGTACATTTCACACTTCTGTTCCTGAGGGGGAAGATGATGTGTGAGAGAGGCTGTGGAGGGTTAACTCAGGGGGAAGATGATGTGTGAGAGAGGCTGTGGAGGGTTAACTCAGGGGGAAGATGATGTGTGAGAGAGGCTGTGGAGGGTTAACTCAGGGGGAAGATGATGTGTGAGAGAGGCTGTGGAGGGTTAACTCAGGGGGAAGATGATGTGTGAGAGAGGCTGTGGAGGGTTAACTCAGGGGGAAGATGATGTGTGAGAGAGGCTGTGGAGGGTTAACTCAGGGGGAAGATGATGTGTGAGAGAGGCTGTGGAGGGTTAACTGAAGGGAAAGATGATGTGTGAGAGAGGCTGTGGAGGGTTAACTGAAGGAAAAGATGATGTGTGAGAGAGGCTGTGGAGGGTTAACTGAGGGGGAAGATGATGTGTGAGAGAGGCTGTGGAGGGTTAACTGAAGGGAAAGATGATGTGTGAGAGAGGCTGTGGAGGGTTAACTGAAGGGGAAGATGATGTGTGAGAGAGGCTGTGGAGGGTTAACTGAAGGGGAAGATGATGTGTGAGAGAGGCTGTGGAGGGTTAACTGAAGGGGAAGATGATGTGTGAGAGAGGCTGTGAAGGGTTAACTGAAGGGGAAGATGATGTGTGAGAGAGGCTGTGGGGGGTTAACTGAAGGGGAAGATGATGTGTGAGAGAGGCTGTGGGGGGTTAACTGAAGGGGAATGTGAGAACTAGGAGCTAAATGATCTAACTATTCAGTCTGAGATTCAGGAATGTAGGTTTTGTTTGGCAACATGAGAACATGAGCATAGTGGGGGGGATTAGTGTGTGTGTGTGTGTGTGTGTTAACGACCACAAGATCATCCACTTCGCAGGAAATTACATTAAGATCAGGGCGAGAGTCCTTTGTAATACACAGCTCTTTCCAGTCTTGCTATTAATGCAGATGTATGTATGTTATAATGACATCATCCTGTTGGTATATGTGTTCCCTCAGTCTGATTAATATCCCCCCTCCTCTCTCTCTTCTTCTCTCCAGCCTCCCAAGAACAAGAATGCTAATGGTCCCAACAGCCACACAGCAGCGCGGGTCCTCAGCCCCCCAATGAAGAGCAGCTCATCCTCCTCGTCTTCGTCCTCCTACAGCTCGTCGTTGGAGAAGCGGGCCCAGCGGAGGCTGGTGAAGGAGCAGAGGGAGCAGCAGCAGCAGCAACTGATGGAGGAGGCTGGGGAGGACAAGCAGCAGAAGGCTAACAGGATCATCCATGAGGCCATTGCTAAGGCCCGGGAGAGAGGAGAGAAGAACATCCCCAGGGTTATGAGTCCAGAGAGCTTCCCCTCTGGGAGCTCCTCGGCCCACAGGAGAGAGAGGGACAGAGACAGAGACCGGGAGAGGGACCGTGGCAACAAGACCAGGACCAAGGCCTCCAAGAAAGCCCGCATTGTGCCCTCGTCCAAGCCCAAACAGAAGGCCAAGATCGGGTAGGTGTCTCACTGACCTTGTTCTCATATGCCTCACTATGCCCTTATAACACCACAGCTGTATGGCATGACATAGGACCACGGTGTTGTATTTGTTTTGAAAAGTAGTTTCAGTGGCCTTCCACATTAAATCTACCATTTTGTTTTTGCTCTGCACCCTGTCTAGAGCAAGTTGTGTCACACTGTCAATTCTCCTTTACGGCTTGGCTTCCTTAGTGCCCATTCATTTCTGGAGCACAATAGAATAGCTGGTTGACTATCTGCTAGCAGCTGCCAGCTTGACAGATATAGCTGCTCGTAAAATAGTAGCTGCCAAGATGGCAGCTCAAAGTTCATTTTAAAATTCATGACACATACAGACAGGAAGGAGCAACAACTGCTCCTGTTAGCATTTCGGCTAGCTTGTTGAAAATAGGACATCTAGGTTATGACAGATACTAGTGGGTATAGGGATTTAGTATATACTGTATGCAGTTCCCTTACCCCTGTACAATAAAACTGTGTTGTTATACTGTAATCCACACCCAGTGTGAGCTCATGTAATATCTGAGGCGGAGAAAGACAGGCAGCCAGGCTTGGAGACAGGAAGACGTGCAGGCAGGCTGGGAGTCAGGAAGACTGGCAAGCTGACTGGCTGGGAGGCAGAAAGACATACAGGCAAGCTGGGAGGCAGGAAGACATGCAGGCAAGCTGGGAGGCAGGAAGACATGCAGGCAAGCTGGGAGGCAGGAAGACATGCAGGCAAGCTGGGAGGCAGGAAGACATGCAGGCAAGCTGGGAGGCAGGAAGACATGCAGGCAAGCTGGGAGGCAGGAAGACATGCAGGCAAGCTGGGAGGCAGGAAGACATGCAGGCAAGCTGGGAGGCAGGAAGACATGCAGGCAAGCTGGGAGGCAGGAAGACATGCAGGCAAGCTGGGAGGCAGGAAGACATGCAGGCAAGCTGGGAGGCAGGAAGACATGCAGGCAAGCTGGGAGGCAGGAAGACATGCAGGCAAGCTGGGAGGCAGGAAGACATGCAGGCAAGCTGGGAGGCAGGAAGACATGCAGGCAAGCTGGGAGGCAGGAAGACGTGCAGGCAAGCTGGGAGGCAGGGAGACATGCAGGCAAGCTGGGAGGCAGGGAGACGTGCAGGCATGCAGGCAAGCTGGGAGGCAGGAAGACATGCAGGCAAGCTGGGAGGCAGGAAGACGTGCAGGCAAGCTGGGAGGCAGGGAGACGTGCAGGCAATCTGGGAGGCAGGGAGACGTGCAGGCAATCTGGGAGGCAGGGAGATGTGCAGGCAAGCTGGGAGGCAGGGAGACATGCAGGCAAGCTGGGAGGCAGGGAGACATGCAGGAAGACATGCAGGCAAGCTGGGAGGCAGGAAGACGTGCAGGCAAGCTGGGAGGCAGGGAGACGTGCAGGCAATCTGGGAGGCAGGGAGATGTGCAGGCAAGCTGGGAGGCAGGGAGACATGCAGGCAAGCTGGGAGGCAGGGAGACATGCAGGCAAGACATGGGAGGCAAGCTTTGAGACATGCAGG
This sequence comes from Oncorhynchus clarkii lewisi, assembly GCF_045791955.1. NCBI lineage: Eukaryota > Metazoa > Chordata > Actinopteri > Salmoniformes > Salmonidae > Oncorhynchus > Oncorhynchus clarkii. Next base: position 74,999,952 of record NC_092152.1, on the reverse strand, counting down.
AAGACATGCAGGCAAGCTTTGAGGCAGGAAGACATGCAGGCAAGCTGAGAGGCAGGGAGACATGCAGGCAAGCTGGGAGGCAGGGAGACGTGCAGGCAAGCTGGGAGGCAGGGAGACGTGCAGGCAAGCTGGGAGGCAGGGAGATGTGCAGGCAAGCTGGGAGGCAGGGAGACATGCAGGCAAGCTGGGAGGCAGGGAGACATGCAGGCAAGCTGGGAGGCAGGGAGACATGCAGGCAAGCTGGGAGGCAGGGAGACGTGCAGGCAAGCTGGGAGGCAGGGAGACGTGCAGGCAAGCTGGGAGGCAGGGAGGAGGAATGTGTATATTGTCACTCAGGTCATCACCAGGGCGGTTATGGAAGCTGTGAAATGAACCAACCAGGGATAGAGAGAGACACTAGTTTCATATTCTCATTAAGCGAGCAGGGCTGAGAACAACATAATGGCCGACTATATTGTCTCCCTGCCTGCTTCCTTGCTTCATGATTAATGATTATATGAGCTCGGTTGCTGCATGTGGAAATGGCAGTAACAGATAATGGATTTTGCTCTGTTTGTGAGAGATAGCGTGTTGCAGATGTTAATGAGGGAGAATAGACATCTGTCAGGAGGGTTGGGCTGAGCCGGGTCTGTATGATTCATACTCAGGAAACCCAATGGGCCTGATGTTGAACACTAGAGATGGAGGTTTGAAATAATTTCACTATTAGGATAGTATCATGAATGTTTGTCAGATATTCATTATTATTATATATATATTTTTTAATGTTTTTAACCTGAGTACTGCTGCCCGAGGGAGAGAGGCTGGTGCTCTATAGCTGCAGCTGCAGAGGGGGCGGTGTTTGTGAAATGGGAGTGAGCAGACGGACTGAAAGAAAGAGACGTCAAGGCGCCAACTAAGTTACAGCCAAGACTAGCTAATTTATAGCAGCCACAATTATATTTATCATCCCATATAACAGTGCCGGTCTTGACTGGAGTAGCCTAGAGAAGCTAGCTAGCTGGGCTAATTGAGGCCACATGCTGTGCTTTCTCTCCAACCCCATTCAGATCAAACAACAGCCTACATATCTGTTGGTTGCTCCTTGTAGCCTACTACTTCCTATTTTGCTAACTTTTAATTCTGTCATTTGTATTCCATCTTGCATTGCATTAGTGAACTCACTCCACTTGCTACACATTGAGCCTATATGCCGCTTTGATTGGCCAACATAAACAACAAATCAAATCAAAATGAAATCACATTTTAAACAACAGGTGTAGACTAACAGTGAAATGCTTACTTACGGGCTCTTCCTAACAATGCAGGATAAAAAAATAAATATAATATTTAATAAATACACAATGACCAATTATAGCTTGGCTATATACATGGGGTACCAGTACCGAGTCTGTGCAGGTGTATGAGGAAATTGAGGTAAATATGTACATGTAGGTAGGGTTAAAGTGACTATGCAACAGGATAGATAACAGACAGTAGCAGCAGTGACTGTGATGAGTGTGTAAGTGTTTGTGTGGCGACAATGTGCCTGTGTATGTATACGTGTTGTGTGAGTAAGTGTGTGTGTTCATGTGTATGTGTTGGAGTGTCAGTGTGAATGTGTGGCTAGTGTCCAGTGTGTGTGTACAGAGTCAAAAAGAGTTAGTGCAAAGAGGGTCAATGTAGATAGTCTGGGTAACTATTTAGCACTCTAATGGCTTGGGGGTAGAAGCTGTTCAGGAATGTTTTGGTCCCAGACTTAGCACTCCACTACCGTTTGCCGTGTGGTAGCAGAGGGAACAGAACTGGGGTGGCTGGGTCTTTGACCATTTCTTGGGCCTTCCTCTGACACCACCTGGTATAGAGGTCCTGGGTGGCAGGGAGTTCGACCCTAGTGATGTACTGGGCCGTTAGCACTACCCTATGTAGTGCTTTGCAGTCGTATGCCAAGCAGTTGCCATAGCAAGAGGTGATGCAGCTTGTCGAGATGCTCTCAATGGTACAGCTGTAGAACGTTTTGAGGATCTGATGGCCCATGCCAACTCTTTTCAGCGTCCTGAGGGAAGAGGCGTTGTCTTGCCCTCTTCATGACAGTGTTGGTGTGTTTGGACCATGATAGGTCCTTAGAGATGTTGACACAAAGGAACTTCAAGCTCTCGACCCACTCCACTACAGCCCCGTTGATGTGAATGGGAGTGTTCTGCCTTCAGTTTTCTGTAGTCCACAATAAGCTCCTTTGTCTTGCCCGCATTGAGGGAGAGGTTGTTGTCCTGGCACCACACTGCCAGGTCTCTGACCTCCTAAATATAGGCTGCCTCATCGTCATTGGTGATCAGGCCAGCAGTTGTGTCATCGGCAAACTTAATGATGGTGTTGGAGTCGTGTGTGGCCACACAGTCGTGTGAACAGAAGGGAACTAAGCACGCACCCCTGAGGGGCCCCGTGTTGAGGGTCAGCATGGCGGATGTGTTGTTGCCTACCCTCATGTTTTCTCTGAATAAGCGTTGTTGTACAATTTGACACATCATTTCAAACAGTCAGCAATAATCTAATTCAGGGATTGTGAAGTTATACTTAGGCTAAATGTAAGCCTTCCACAACCATAAGACCCAATAATAATTTCATTATTTTATCAAAATAGTTTAACCTGCTTTTTTTTGTTGCAATAATCAATGATCTGGCTTTCAAGTCCGTCTATGAAAAGGCTATTTTTTGTTACAAGTTTAACCATGACTAATGCACATTCACTAATAACGACTAACTTCTTGTAGCAGGCTTTAGGCTATAGATAATTAACACAGGTCTCATCAACAATCTCTCAAGCCCACGTGTTAGTGAATTGCTAGTGAATTGTTACGAGCACACCCTTCTGTCTCCAACTGTTTAAACAGCATGTTAGGCTGTCCACTTTATTCAGATGTTGAAATCAAGTGGTCTACCTTAATTCTCAGAATGAGATTGAGTTGACAGTGCTATATATAATTGTGTTTTATGCTTATTGCACATATATAAAACACAGGCTAGACAGCTAGTATAACAGTCTGGCTAAAATGCTGCTTGCTAGCTGTACCCCAATGTCACGCGCGACAAACTGAGCATACATTTTCAAAATGTACCAAGGAAGTGAAGCTACAGTATTAGCATTTAAACCCACAATATTTGTTGTATCACTGGAAGCTGACTTAGGCCTATTTATTTGAACTTTTCCCTATTCTCATATTGAAAGGTGTTATTTATTTGTCACGTTTGAGATTATTACTAACATCACTAAGTTAGTAATATGCCCTAGCCTTATTTTATATGATATAACCTAACCTATTTTTACACAATGTAGAACTTGTAAAGCAAAGGTCTGATTTGTGAAACTAGGCTAAACACAGAATTAAACCTAGTCTTTCCACTATTGTTTCAATGCTTCTTTCATGAAGCTTGTTACGTCATACATTCCAACCATTTTGAAATATCAAAGTATATCAAAGCTCCTTACTCTTTCTTTTAACATGTAGCGTCATCTCTTACATACCTTAGTCTAAATTCATTATAGTTAAGTGTTTTGGCCTGTACATAATGTTGCTAAATGAAAAACACATTTAGTCCTGTCCTGCATCTAAAGAATGAACTTCCTTCAGTACAGGTTGATCCATCCCAAAGTTCCTCAGTCTCCACTCTGACTTGTAGGATTGTGCTAGTGATGCTATGAGACAGTCCCAAAGCCTTCCTCCCCAAGTGTCTGATTTACAGTAGTGTCTGTGGAGATCTGTCCAGAGCAGGGAGAGCAGAGAGGGGCTGACACCCCAGTGCCAGGCCATACACTAGAAAACCAGGCATGGAGTCTGTCCGCTATAGGGAGGGATGGTCACTGTAGGGATGTTGTCTTAATGCAGAGGAGAGAAGAGGATGTTTTACTATGACCGACCCCTCTCGCAAGGCTTTTGCCTTTGTTTATATGTGTGTGTGTGTGTTGAAGACTGTTGTTCTACAGTGTGTCTATATGAAAGGATGTTTTCGTTGCTTTGAGTGGGTTGGCACAGTAGCATAGCATGTGTTTGTATGTTTGTGTCCTCTGTTCTGTCGCCGTTGCTACGTACCTGTAGGCCTATATGTTATGTGGTGAGTTTGTGTTTGTGCTTTCTGTTGTCGCTGTGTGCCAATGTGGCCAGTGTACATGTGTGTGCCAGTGCAGTGTGTGTGTGTGTGAGGTGCGGTGCGGTGCAGTACAGTGTGAGGGATCATCCTCGTGCAGGGTAATGAAGACAGCAGGAGTACATGGTGCTCTGGGGAGGTTTCATGCAGACAGAGGAACCACAGTGTGTGTGTTCAGCCCTCCCAGGGTCTTCTCATGTAATATTAACGCTCAGCCTTCTCCCTGCCAGCACCCGCACCGCTGCAGAGGCACTTACCTTCCACAACAGTGTGTGTGTGGTGTGTGTGGTGTGTGTGTGTGTGTGCGCGTAATTGTTTCTAGATGTGTTCTTGAATGTGTGTGTTTATATGGTAGTTATACAGTATAATATAAGGGTGTATGTACGTGATTGTGTGGGACCGTGTGTGTGTGTGAGTATAATCTACAACATATGCGTGTGTGTGTCTGTGTGCATGCATATGTGCCTACATGTTTCTCTGCCATGTGAATAGCATGCTTGTCTGAGTGGGGGGTTGGGACTGAGCTAATAGTATTATCAGGCTGGCTGTAGGAGCCTGTAGGGGGGAGTAGCCCGTGTCTGTAAGACCACCCCAGCACAATGATTGTTAAGGTGTCAGCATGCTTCAGCAAGGCTGGCTTCTAGCTGAACTCGGCTAGCTGAACAGAACGAGTGTGCTCACATACCTTCGGTTGAAAAACAAGAAAAAAACGCAATAGTACTGTTTGTCCATTTTGAGATGCCGTAGCCAGTATACACTTCCTGAAAATAGTATTAAACTAAGATAACTCATGACATCTGTCATTAATTTAGACGTTTTTGCAGAGGAGATAGATCTTAGTCACACAGTCTAACTAAGATGTTTGGTGCAGTATTTCTCCAGTAATTTTACATCTAACTAAGATGTTTGGTGCAGTATTTCTCCAGTAATTTTACATCTAACTAAGATGTTTGGTGCAGTATTTCTCCAGTAATTTTACATCTAACTAAGATGTTTGGTGCAGTATTTCTCCAGTAATTTGACATCTAACTAAGATGTTTGGTGCAGTATTTCTCCAGTAATTTGACATCTAACTAAGATGTTTGGTGCAGTATTTCTCCAGTAATTTGACATCTAACTAAGATGCTTGGTGCAGTATTTCTCCAGTATTTTTTTTGGTATGTAAACAAGTTGTCTCTTAATTGAAGAGTCTACTGTTGACCAATCATTGACGAAGGGGCATATATTTCAGCCACCGACTTCAGCTTGCCTCAAGAAAAAATTTAATGTGCATAAACAGCCGAAAAACCCTTGCCGAAGACCAAAACAAACATAAACATCACAAAATGTTGTCGTAATATATGCACAAACTGTTCCGAACTGTTTCGGATGGGAAGCATGCGGACGCCTTTAGACATGGGTTTGGGACCAGAGGACAAGGTGAAGGAGGGGTTTGGGACCAGAGGACAAGGTGGGGGAGGGGTATGGGACCCGAGGACAGGGTGAGGGGTATGGGACTAGAGGACAGGGTGAGCGAGGGGTATGGAACCCGAGGACAGGGTGAGCGAGGGGTATGGGACCCGAGGACAGGGTGAGGGAGGGGTATGGGACTAGAGGTCAAGGTGAGCGAGGGGTATGGGACTAGAGGACAGGGTGAGGGAGGGGTATGGGACCAGAGGACAGGGTGAGGGAGGGGTATGGGACCAGAGGACAGGGTGAGGGAGGGGTATGGGACCAGAGGACAGGGTGAGGGAGGGGTATGGGACTAGAGGACAAGGTGAGGTATGGGACTGACTGAGACCCCCCCCCCCCCCCACCCCCTCCCAGTCAGTCTCCATGTACAGTGTTACACAAGGGTCAGTAAAATGGGGGTGGGGGTGGGGAGGGGGGTGCAGGGAGGGGATGGAGGGTAGGTAGGGAGGGGATGGAGATTAGGTAGGTAGGGGGGGATGGAGGGTACGAAGGGGATGGAGGGTAGGTAGGGAAGGGATGGAGGGTAGGGAGGATATGGAGGGTAGGTAGGGAGGGGATGGATGGTAGGGAGGGTAGGTAGGTAGGTGATGGAGGGTAGTTATGGGATGGAGGGTAGTAAGGTGATGGAGTGATAGGGAGGGGATAGGAAGGAGGCTAGAGGGGATGGAGGGGATGGAGGGATAGGGAGGGGATGGAGGGATAGGGAGGGGATGGAGGGATAGGGAGGGGATGGAGGGGAAAGCCTCAAATCAAATGTCCTGAGGGGGTTACAGCTAGAAGTCAGGGTTGCCTGATCACACACTAGTTTCTGAAATTGCATGGTGTTTTTATAGCTACCTACCTGGTGAAAAACAAGCTCATCAGGAGATGAAACCATTATTGTAAAGCACCTTCCTCTTTATTCCTATTCTCCTCTCCTCCTCCCTCCCTCTCTCCCTAGTACATTTTTCTAAATATTCCTCCCCAGTTTTGGTTTCTTCCTAACATGCTGGGGGCTGTTAGCAGAAAGCTTCCTCCGTGTGTGCGTGTGTGTGTGTGCGTGTGTGTGCGTGTGTGCAGGGCAGCAGGCGTGATCTGAATGTGCTGATACTACACTGTTGTCTACTGTGAAACATCTAACAAAATGGTGCAAGTGAGATCAATTACACAATATAAAATGGGGGTTTAGAGTAGGCCTATAGACTACAGTAGAGTCAGTGTAGAGAGGGTTGGGTTCATATCTCCATGCCTGCCTGCCACGCAGCATAGTCTTCCTATCTAATCCTCTTCACTCACACTCTGATTAAAAAATCCCAAAGCTGTCTTCTTAATTAAGTGTTTTTTATAATCCTTTGTGTGTGTGCATGCGTGTGTGCGTGCGTGTGTGTGTGGGCATGTGAATGTTGTGTGTGTGTGAATGCTTTTTCTTGTGTGTATGCGTGTTTTGTCAATATGTTAGTGTGTGTGTGAGCTCATTTGTCGACTGCATGCAGAACAAAGCATAAATCCCTTGAGCAGGTTCCTGCACTCTGCTGATATTTTCCATCACCAAGCTGTGTGTGTGTGTGTGTGTGTGTGTGTGTGTGTGTGTGTGTGTGTGTGTGTGTGTGTGTGTGTGTGTGTGTGTGTGTGTGTGTGTGTGTGTGTGTGTGTGTGTGTGTGTGTGTGAGTGTGTGTTGGAGAGGGGGAAGATTACACGGCCATTCATAAGGAGGGGGATTTTCTCACGGAGCCCAGGCAGCACAGGGCCAGCAGCGTCACTGTAATCCCCTCAGGATAGGTTCCACTGTGTTACACGCACACACACAACACACATTCTACACACTCCATCCGCTGCCGGAGGTTCATTCATCTCAGTCCATCTACAAACACGTAGCCTTTTAGCTATACAGTTGTAATGTTATACCCTGAAAGGGGGAATATGAGAACTGATTCACACTGACACGTAGCATCAGTGACTGTTCAGTCAGTTCTAATGACCAATGACATAAAATCATCAACTCTTTATTGGTCGACCGATTATGATTTTTCAACACCGATACCGATTATTGGAAGACTAAAAAAGCCGATACCGATTAATCGTCCAATTTGTATTTATTCTATTTGTTATAATGACAACAATTTTTTTTAAACCTTTATTTAACCAGGCAAGTCAGTTAAGAACAAATTCTTATTTTCAATGACGGCCTAGGAACAGTGGGTTAACTGCCTGTTCAGGGGCAGAACGACAGATTTGTACCTTGTCAGCTCGGGGATTTGAACTTGCAACCTTTCGGTTACTAGTCCAACACTAACCACTAGGCTACCCTGCCGCCCCTGAATGAACACTTATTTTAACTTAATACAAGACATCAATAAAATCAATTTAGCCTCAAGTAAATAATGAAACATGTTCAATTTGGTTTAAATAATGCAAAAACAAAGTGTTGGAGAAGAAAGTAAAAGTGCAATATGTGCTATGTAAGAAAGCTAATGTTTCAGTTCCTTGCTCAGAGCATGAGAACATATGAAAGTGTGTGTGTGTGTGTGAATAATGTATGTTTATGGTGTATACCAGGGGTACTCAACTCTTACCCTACGAAGTCTGATGGTTTTCTGTTCTACCTGATAATGAATTGCACACATTTGGTGTCCCAGGTCTACATCAGTCCATGTTTAGAAGGGAACAATGAAAAAAATGCAGTGGAACTGGCTTCGACATCCAGAGTTGAGTTTGAGGGCTGTATATGAAGGGACCTGATGTGAGCCATAATGGAGACTAGGCATATACCACCCCACTATCAGATTAGAGGAGAAATGGAGCCTATGTTTTTTGTCCACCCTTTGGTTCTGAAATCACCATAACCCACTAATTAACTTGTAATTCATGCAGATTAAGTGTTTGAGCTAGTAATCTATCAATATTCATTGTTTACAAATTAGCAATGACATTGCTAATGAATATATAGCACAACTTTGGATTTCACCCCATCTCAAATTTGAATGTTTTGGACCATTTGAAAGTTTTTAGTTTGTTTCTTATCTTCTCCCGCTTTGGCATGCAGTGCGCCTCACAAAAGTGATTCCTCGTTATGAAATTGTCAACTTTATTCTGTATATAAAATACACTGACTGTTTAAAGCAAAACTACCAAAACTATTGCTGATGGTGAACCTGAACAATCAAAATAAAATAAATTGTCAGCCGATATAGCCAGATGAGTGTTGTTTCCAGTAGCTTACTTTTATTCCAGTAAAACACAGTTTTCAACAGCGCATAGGTAGCAAATTACATAGGTTGTCACTCAACTAATAAAGCCTAATATCACGCAAGACATTTTAGCATTTGAATACTGAAGGTGCCGGGCAGATGTGCAAGAACAGGAACATGCCGTCTAACTTGCAGTGCGCAGTTTGACTAGGCTACTGACATTCCCTAGGGTTGTTTGGAATGCAAAATGACTTGTACATCAATAACTGTCAACACAGTTGCATGCTTAGTTCCACACTGAAGGAGACGACGCATCAGTTGTTACAAAATATTAGGTGTTTTCGGAAGGTAGAAAGGAAGTAATATGAGCAAAACATTTAAGTGAATCGGTGATTCGTAATGTTTGAATTGATTTTCTGACCGATGCGTGTTATATGTGGATCGGTTTGGGCTACACCGACCAATGCTGTCCTATCAAACATTTGAATCAAGGATGATGAATCGTTACACCCCTAATTAGTATAGATTTTCTTAGGGTACCCTACGTGTGGCCCCGACCCCAAGTTTGGGAACCACCATAGTAATCTCTCGCTCTGCTTGCTTCCTCTCTCTCTCTCTGTCTCTTCTGCTTCCTCCTGCATGCATTTCAGGCTGCCTCAGCCTCTCCTCTGAGTACCACATCACTGTCTGTCTAAGTAGCCTACTCTCTGTACAGCAAAGTTAATATGAGAACTTAGTAGCCTATTTAGGTAGGCTCCTTTTAACGTTCGCTTCTTACTTCATCCTTCTAGCTGGGTAAGTAACACTAACCAGAGCCCTTCAACGTTACTGCAATAGAAGTCTCTGCTGGCATCTAGCCACCTGACTGACTGAGCGACTATTTATCAGTCGGGCACTCGTTCTCCCAGAGTCTGTTTTTGCATCTCGCAAACACACTGTCAGCAGTGTCTCTCGTTGCCCATTTGAGCCGACTCTGAGCTGGGGTAGTTTGTTTCACGTCTCACGCCGTCGGGCCTGTGCCGAGGGAGGGCGGAGTTAGCCGTTTGAGAAAGTGGTGAATAATGCTGTTCAAAAGGCAAACCAGGGAGGAAAATCAGGAGGATGCAGGGGAACATAACAAACAAACCACTGTTCATGATTCCACTCGTTTGCAAAGAGGCAGGCGCGATTAGAACTCAGTCAGATCAAGAATATAAGCATTGTGATCTTTGAGGTGATGGCAGCAGATGAATGGCACAACAATGGGCCTCAAGACGATCCTGCAGGTGAAGAAGCTGGATGTGGAGATCCTACACGTGGTCTGCGGTTGTGAGGCTGGTTGGACGTACCGCCAACTTCTCTAAAACAATGTTGATGGCGACTTATGGTAGAGAAATTAACATTAAATTCTCTGACAATAGCTCTCGTGGACATTCCTACTAGATGGCATTGTGTTGTGTGACAAAACTGCACATTTTAGAGTGGCCTTTTATTGTCACCAGCACAAGGTGCACCTGTATAATGATCGTGCCTTTTAATCAGCTTCTTGATATGCCACACCAGTCAGGTGGATGGATTATCTTGGCAAAGAGAAATGCTCACTAACAGGGATGTAAACATTTGAGAGAAATAAGCTTTTTGTGCGTATGGAACCTTTTCTGTGATCTTTTATTTCAGCTCAATGATACATGGGGCAAACACTTTACATGTTGAGGACCTCTGTGTCTTGTTATGTAGGTACTGCCCTGGCGACAGTGAACTTGGGGGTAACACTGGCACCTTGTGTAGGCTGGTCTGTCCCAAGTTCTCATTCCTCATGGGGGACCCTGGAACACGTCAGTGTGCCCTCGGCCTACAAAATACTGTCACACTGTTCTCCCTCCAAACACACAGAATGGTGGGTGGTGTGCCAACTAGGACAGGGCAGTGCTGGGGGGCTGAGCATGGAGAGGAGAATGCTGGGTTATTAGGCACCAGGCAGGATGAGGATCTGCTCATGGGAGCCAAACGGGGCCACTGCCAGAACTAGAAGTACAGCTCTCTCTGGGAATCACTGTAACACTCCATCAGACTATCTAGCCTGTCTGCTGGAGTGAAGGCCAAACTCACCTACCATAGAGGGGACAGCTGGACTTGAAAGGAGAAGGACATGTAGAGAGATGAGAGATGGCACCGCTGTAGTTAAGTATTGGGTGCCTGATTGGTGCTTGTGTGGTTTCAGTAATAGTGCTATTGGTCTGTTATTTACTCTATGTGCATGTGTTGGTGCGTCCCTGTGTATGTATCAACTGTAATACCTATGAAACGTCTGTAGTGGTGGTATTAGTAGTAAACTGTGGGTGGGAATGTATAAAGCCAGTCTGTGGTCTTGGTTGGCTTCTGAGGCTGTAAAGCCTGTGGGATGTTGGATGTGCTCCACATGTGTATCTGCGTCACGCCTCCTCCGTTCCTCCTCGTCCTCCCATCATGCTCTCTGTTTTGCCCTCTAAGGGCTTGCTAAACCTCCGTTACACATTCCAACAACAATGACGCACATCACAGCTGCCAACCCGTAGGATGCTTCCTCCTAGGGCTGGGTGGAATACCGTATTTTATGATATACCGGTATTGATGCCGGGACCGGTTTGGGTTTTTACTTTACCTTTTTACCGCTATTTGAATAGTTGGTTTGTTAAATGTGATACGCCATGTGTAATGTCAATTTTTATAGTTTACTTTGCTACTTGAGTCATCTCTCTCCGCTCTTTCTCTCTGTGGCACTTTCCACACAGACCTAGCCACGCCCCCTGTCACTCAAGGAGCGCATTTGATGTTCCTCAACTACGAGACACTTGCGTTCCTTCGGCATGGTCAATGCAGCACATGCAACAATGTTGATGACAACAATGATGTTTCACTTTGCTTCTTAATATAAATCCACCAGCGATCTATAATGACACTATTAGTTTGTGTTTCTTACATAAGCAAACAGCTAGTTTGTCTTTTCTTAGCAAGTTGCCCTAAATCTTGTGAGATGCTAATTGTTAGACACTAATGCTAATAGCTAGCTAGCTAATAAACGTACTGAGTAAGCGCAAACGTAGCTAGCTAATCTCAGTCTCTCGGTCCCAGCTTTGATGCACCTGTACTGACCTCGCCTTCTGGATGATAGCGGGGTGAACAGGCAGTGGCTCGGGTGGTTGATGTCCTTGATGATCTTTATGGCCTTCCTGTGACATCGGGTGGTGTAGGTGTCCTGGAGGGCAGGTAGTTTGCCCCCGGTGATGCGTTGTGCAGACCTCACTACCCTCTGGAGAGCCTTACGGTTGAGGGCGGTGCAGTTGCCATACCAGGCGGTGATACAGCCCGCCAGGATGCTCTCGATTGTGCATCTGTAGAAGTTTGTGAGTGCTTTTGGTGACAAGCCGAATTTCTTCAGCCTCCTGAGGTTGAAGAGGCGCTGCTGCGCCTTCTTCACGATGCTGTCTGTGTGAGTGGACCAATTCAGTTTGTCTGTGATGTGTATGCCGAGGAACTTAAAACTTGCTACCCTCTCCACTACTGTTCCATCGATGTGGATAGGGGGGTGTTCCCTCTGCTGTTTCCTGAAGTCCATACAGCCTAATAATACCAGTGATGGTGTAGAGCTAAATCAGCATGTTGTTTGTGCAACAGTGTCTTCTAAATCAAATCAAATCAAATTTTATTTGTCACATACACATGGTTAGCAGATGTTAATGTGAGTGTAGCGAAATGCTTGTGCTTCTAGTTCCGACAATGCAGTAATAACCAACAAGTAATCTAACCTAACAATTTCACAACAACTACATTATACACACAAGTGTAAAGGAATGAAGAGTATGTACATAAAAATATATGAATGAGTGATGGTACAGAACGGCATAGGCAAGATGCAGTAGATGGTATCGAGTACAGTATATACATATGAGATGAACAGCATTCTCACATAGGTATTCCTCTTGTCCAGATGGGTTAGGGCAGTGTGCAGTGTGGTTGGGATTGTGTCGTCTGTGGACCTATTGGGGCGGTAAGAAAATTGTAGTGGGTCTAGGGTGTCAGGTAGGGTGGAGGTGACATGGTCCTTGACTAGTCTCTCAAAGCACTTCATGATGACGGAAGTGAGTGCTACGGGGCGGTAGTCGTTTAGCTCAGTTACCTTAGCTTTCTTGGGAACAGGAACAATGGTGGCCCTCTTGAAGCATGTGGGGACAGCAGACTGGGATAAGGATTGATTGAATATGTCCGTAAACACACCAGCCAGCTGGTCTGCGCATGCTCTGAGGACGCGGCTGGGGATACCGTCTGAGCCTGCAGCCTTGTGAGGGTTAACACGTTTAAATGTTTTACTCACGTCGGCCGCAGTGAAGGAGAGTCCGCAGGTTTTCGTAGTGGGCCGTGTCAGTGGCACTGTATTGTCCACAAAGCGGGCAAAGAAGTTGTTTAGTCTGTCTGGGAGCAAGACATCCTGGTCCGTGACGGGCTGGTTTTCTTTTTGTATTCCGTGATTGACTGTAGATCCTGCCACATACCTCTTGTGTCTGAGCCTTTGAATTGCGACTCTACTTTGTCTCTATACTGACGCTTAGCTTGTTTGATTGCCTTGCGGAGGGAATAGCTACACTGTTTGTATACGGTTATGTTTCCGGTCACCTTGCCCTGATTAAAAGCAGTGCTGTCGCGTGAATGCTGCCATCAATCCACGGTTTCTGGTTTGGGAATGTTTTAATAGTTACTGTGGGTACGACATCGCCGATGCACTTGCTAATCAACTCGCTCACCGAATCAGCGTATTCGTCAATGTTGTTGTTTGACACAATGCTTAACATATCCCAGTCCACGTGATCGAAGCAATCTTGAAGGGTGGAATCAGATTGGTCGGACCAGCGTTGAACAGACCTGAGCGCGGGAGTTTCCTGTTTTAGTCTCTGTCTATAGGCAACAAAATTGAGTCGTGATCAGCTTTTCTGAAGGGAGGGCGGGGGAGGACCTTATCCATTGCGGAAGTTAGAATAACAATGATCCAGGGTTTTACCAGCCCTGGTTGCACAATCGATATGCTGATAGAATTTAGGGAGTGTTGTTTTCAGATTGGCCTTGTAAAAATCCCCAGGTACAATGAATGCAGCCTCAGGATATGTGGTTTCCAGTTTACATAGAGTCAAATGAAGTTCGTTCAGGGCCAACGATGTGTCTCCCCATATGTGGCTGTGATTATAATCAAAGATAATTATCTTGGTAGATAATGTGGTCGACATTTGATTGTGAGGAATTCAGTCAGGTGAACCAGAGGACTTGAGTACCTGTATGTTGTTATGATCACACCACGTCTCGTTAATCATAAGGCATACCCCCTGCCCTTCTTCTTACCAGAAAGATGCTTGTTTCTGTCGGTGCGATGCGTGAAGAATACAGCTGGCTGTACTGACTCCGATAGCGTGTCTCGAGTTAGACATGTTTCCCTGAAGCAAAAAATCGTTAGTCTCTTATGTCTCTCTGGAATGCTACCCTTGCTCAGATTTCATCTACCTTGTTGTCAAGAGACTGGACATTGGTGAGTAGTATGCTCGTGAGCAAAGTGCAATGTGCCCGTCTCTGGAGCCTGACCAGAAGACCGCTTCGTCTCCCTCTTTTACGACGTCGTTGTTTTGGTTCGCTGGCTGGGATCCGATCCATTGCCCTGAGTGGTGGGCAAAACAGTGTATCCGCTTCGGAAAAGTAGTATTCCTCGTCGTAATGATGGTGAGTTTACGTTGCTCCTATTTCCAATAGTTCCTCCCGACCGTATGTAATAAAACATAAGATTACCTGGGGTACCAATGTAAGAAATAACACGTAAAAAAACTGAATACTGCATAGTTAACTAGGAACGCGACGCGAGGCGGCCATCTCTTTTGGCGCCGGAAGTCATTAAATCAGAGGGATATGCAATGCAAGAATATGTTAGCTACATGAAGTAGCGTAAGAGAGAACACGCAATGTAGCCAAAGCTTTTAGGGTCCCCTAGGAAACACATATCAACACTTTAGTTCCTACTCTGTCACAATAACTCCTCCCTGGCATTTTAATTTGTTGTCATATCAAACAAAACTGTATTCAAAGTTCCCACTATTTTATTCTAACTATAGAATTAGAATAGTCATTATATTCCCATGATTCCAACAGTTTTGCTCTAATTCACAAGTCAAATCGCATTTGGTTAAAAAGAAGTCCTAGATTATTTGCCCATATCGTGCAGGCCTACGTGGCAGTGTGGGAATTATCTTAATTGAGCAGTGGTGTAAAGTACTTAAGTAGTACTTAAAAGTATTTTTACTTAAGTAGTTTTGGTTTGGTATCTGTACTTATTTTTTTTTATTTTTGACTACTTTTACTTTTACTTCACTACATTCCTAAAGAAAATACTGTACTTTTTACTCTAAACATGTTCGCTGACAGCTAAAAGTACTCGTTTCATTTTGAATGCTTAGCAGGACAGTAAAATGGTCCAATTCACGCACTTGTCAAGTGAACATCCCTGGTCATCTATTGCCTCTGATCTGGAGGACTCACTAAACACAAATGCTTTGTTTGTAAATTATGTGTGGAGTGTGCCCCTTGCTATCCATAAAGAAAAAAGAAAATGGTGGCATCTGGTTTGCTTAATTTAAGCTTTATGAAATTATTCACTTTTACTTTTGATATTTAAGTACATTTTATCAGTAACATTTACTTTTGATACTTGAGTATATTTAAAACCAAATACTTTTAGACTTTTACTCAAGTAGTATTTTACTGGGTGACTTTCGCTTTTACTTACATTTTCTATTAACGTATCTTTACTTTTACTCAAGTATGACAGTTGTGTACTTTTTCCACCACTGCAATTGAGTGCAGGAAATGCAGAAATGATAAAAGTGCTGAAATTTGTTTTGGTTGAAGTTGAATTGAACAGTATAAAACAATCAGAATGGAGAAAGACCTCATTGAAATCACATAGAATGTGTGTTGCCACCCTAGGCTCACTCACTACTCATAAAGCAACTTTTATTATTAAAAAACAAAAAATACTGTTTTTAAAAAAAAATATTTTGGCCAAATCGTTTCCAGCCCTACTTCCTCCCCCTCTCTCAAATCAACGATTTCACAGTAAAGTAAACTGAAGAAGTGTCACTAATTTCACAGTTTAGTAATCCTGTTGTTTTGCTATAGTCCAGTACGCTCTTGACAGTCACCAGTATGTAATGGCCTCGTTAGGTTAAGATAAAGCAAGTGCGTCTTGCTAAGGATGGGTTAGCTCACAACATCACGAAAACCATGTGCACGCTTCAATGGGGCAGAAGGCCTTGTGTTGTTGTGATTCTGGATGGCCAGATTAGAGGTCGATCGATTTTATGATTTTTCAACGCCGATACCAATTATTGGAAGACCAAAAAAAAGCCGATACCGATTAATCTGCCCAAATTTTTTTTTTCATTTTATTTATTTGTAATAATGACAATTACAACAATACTGAATGAACACTTATTTTAACTTAATATAATACATCAGTAAAATTATTTTAGCCTCAAATAAATAATGAAATGTTCAATTTGGATTTTCATTTTGGCTAAAAAAAAAATACCCATTTGAAACTGCCTATTTCTCAGGCCCAGAAACTAGAATATGCAAATAATTGTCAGATTAGGATAGAAAACACTCTAAGGTTTCCAAAACTGTCCAAATATTGTCTGTGAGTAAAACAGAACTGATATTGCAGGCGAAAACCTGAGGAAAATCAAACCAGGAAGTGCTGTTTTTCCTGAAAGCTCTCTGTTCCATTGGATGCCTTGCCTCCATTTAAAGGGATATCAACCTGATTCCTTTTCATATGGCTTCCTGAAGGTGTCAACAGTCTTTAGACATAGTTTCAGGCTTTTATTTTGAAAAATGAGCAAGAAAGATAACATTGCGTCAGTGGATAGCTGGGTGTTCGCAGAGTTTTGCTTGCGCAACAGAGTGGGGCAGCCATTGTCTCTCCCTCTCCTATTGACAAAGCGACAGTCCCGGTTGATATATTATCGATTATATATTTTTAAAACAACCTGAGGATTGATTATAAAAAAAACGTTTGACATGTTTCTGTGGACATTACGGATACTATTTGGAATTTTCGTCTGCAATGTCGTGACTGCTCGAGCCTGTGGATTTCTGAACATAACGCGCCAAACAAATGGAGGTATTTTGGATATAAAAATAATATTTTTGGAATAAAAGGAACTTTTATTGTGTAACTGGGAGTCTCGTGAGTGCAAACATCCGAAGATCATCAAAGGTAAGCGATTTAATCTATTGCTTTTCTGACTTTCGTGACCAATCTACTTGGCTGCTAGGTGTTTGTAATATTTTGTCTATTGAGAGAGGTGTTCTTACATAAACGCTTGTTATGCTTTCGCCGAAAAGCTGTATTGAAATCTGACACGCCAGGTGGATTAACAACAAGCTAAGCTTTGTTTTGCTATTTTGCACTTGTGATTTCATGAAAATTAAATATTTTTAGTAATTTAATTTGAATTTGGCGGCTGCAATTCAGCGGGTGTTGATGAAAATGATCCCGCTAACGGGATGGGTGAGTCAAGAAGTTAAATAATGCAAAAACAAAGTGTTGGAGAAGAAAGTAAAAGTGCAATATGTGCCATGTAAGAAAGCTAACGTTTAAGTTCCTTGCTCAGAACATGAGAACATATGAAAGCTGGTGGTTCCTTTTAACATGAGTCTTCAAAATTCCCAGATAAGAAGTTTTAGGTTGTAGTTATTATAGGAATTATAGGACTATTTCTCTCTATACCATTTGTATTTCATATACCTTTGACTATTGGATGTTCTTATAGGCACTTTAGTATTGCCAGTGTAACAGTATAGCTTCCGTCCCTCTCCTCGCTCCTACCTGGGCTCGAACCAGGAACACATCGACAACAGCCACCCTCGAAGCAACGTTACCCATGCAGAGCAAGGGGAACAACCACTCCAAGTCTCAGAGCGAGTGACGTTTGAAACGCTATTAGCGCTATTGGCTAACTAGCTAGCCATTTCACATCGGTTACACCAGCCTAATCTCGGGAGTTGATAGGCTTGAAGTCATAAACAGCGCAATGCTTGAAGCACAGGGAAGAGCTGCTGTCAAACGCACGAAAGTGCTGTTTGAATGAATGCTTATGAGCCTGCTGGTGCCTACCACCGCTCAGTCAGACTGCTCTATCAAATCATAGACTTAGTTATGACATAATAACACACAGAAATACGAGTCTTAGGCCATTAATATGGTCGAATCCGGGAAACTATCATCTCGAAAACAAGACGTTTATTCTTTCAGTGAAATACGGAACCGTTCCGTATTTTATCTAACGGGTGGCATCCATAAGTCTAAATATTCCTGTTACATTGCACAACCTTCAATGTTATGTCATAATTACATAAAATTCTGGCAAATTAGGCGGCCCAAACTGTTGCCTATACACGGACTCTGCGTGCAATGAACGCAAGAGAAGTGACACAATTTCACCTGGTTAATATTGCCTGCTAACCTGGATTTCTTTTAGCAAAATATGCAGGTTTAAAAATATATACTTCTGTGTATTGATTTTAAGAAAGGCATTGATGTTTATGGTTAGGTACACATTGGAGCAACGACAGTCCTTTTTCGCGAATACGCACCGCATCGATTGTATGCAACTAGGGCACGCTAGATAAACTAGTAATATCATCAACCAAATGTAGTTAACTAGTGACTACGATTGATTGATTGTTTTTTTATAAGATAAGTTTAATGCTAGCTAGTAACTTACCTTGGCTTACTGCATTTGCGTAACAGGCAGGCAATGTAATCAGGTGATTAGAGCGTTGGACGAGTTAACTCTAAGGTTGCAAGATTGACTCCCCGAGCTGACAAGGTAAAAATCTCCCCGAGCTGACCCCCGAGCTGACAAGGCAGTTAACCCACCGTTCCTAGGCCATCATTGAAAATAAGAATGTGTTCTTAATTGGCTTGCCTAGTTAAATAAAGATTAAATAAGGGGGGGAATAGATAGCTAGCAACAATGAAAAGAAACTGCCATGTGGGGAATCGTTGATGACTCGTTTCAGCTAGTTTCATCTTGTTCTTGATACCATGTCTTGTTTAGACTGATTTTATGTCGCTGCTAAAATTAGCTAGCTAGCTAGCTAGCTAACTCACATCAGTAACAATGTATTTGAGAGACAACACGTGCTCTTTGTGCAAATTTATTTATGTTTTCAATAAACATTGGAAATGAAATGTAGTTACGTGTTGTCAACAATCTAAGCCAGCCCTGTCTGTTTTGCCCCATAGTTGCGCACGCGTTGGTTTTGTTGCTAAACAACCAACATGTCTATAGGAGAGAATATAGTATGGACTACTGTTTGATGATAGGAGATGAAACTGCTGGATTTCTCTATTTCAGTCTTGCCCGTGTGTGGGAGAACATTCTGTTGTGTCCATATTTCATGGACTGGTTAATATTAGAGCGGTCTTGTTGCCGTTTCATGTTTTCCTCAGCTGCTCATTGCGTAGCAGAGTAGAGCATTTGCTCCATTGCCACTCATAGGAAGTGATGTCACATCCACCGCCCACGCTGCCAACTATACTCCCAGTAGGGGCGCGTTGCCAGGCAACACCAAAGTGTCATTGTGGATAGGATTATGGAAGTGTAATATCATCCGGAGGAGTAAAGTCCCTACAACAACACAACATGTTCAAGGAGACCATGCAAGCTCTAGTATTGACAGACAGTGGGAGAAACGTTCAGTCTCCTACAGACCTGTGTGTGTGTGTGTGTGTGTGTGTGTGTGTGTGTGTGTGTGTGTGTGTGTGTGTGTGTGTGTGTGTGTGTGTGTGTGTGTGTGCACATAAATGCATGGTTATTTGTATAGATAACTGTGTGTGCTGTGTGGTTGTGTGTATGTTTCGTGCCTTCTCTCTAGCACCCTCTCTCTCCCTTTGTCTCCATCTAAACCATCACAGCCAATATCAGTCCTGATTTAGTGGGAAATGTCCAGAGGGGATAGTGTATCCTAGACCTAGCATAGTGTGTGTCCTATCCTAGACCTAGCCTGACGTGTGGCCGAGAACCAGTGTGAGGCCGAGGCCAGCTTAGTGTGACTGAGACAGGCTAGGCTGTGGTAATGGCTGTAAGCACTAGGCAGGATGAATGCCTTCCTGGCTGGTTGAATGACTGGCTGGAGGACTGACTGGCTGGCTGGTTTTCCTGGTTCCACTATACTGTATTGGAGCATAGGCCCAGAAGGAGTCTTCTATCGCTTAACTAGAGACAGGCTAGCACTGTCACAGCACATACAGTACCCTCTGTAATTATTAGGACAGTGAAGCATTTCTTCTTTGGCTCTATACTCCAGTTTGGATTTGAAATCGAACAATGACAACGAGGTTGAAGTGCAGACTATCAGCTTTAATTTGAGGGTATTTTCATCCATATCAGGTGGAACGTTTAGAAATTACAGCACTTTTTGTACATAGTCCCCCCATTTTAGGGGACCAAAAGTATTGAGACAAATTCACTTATGTGTATTAAAGTGAGAAAGTTAGACGCACGAATATCATACCCCCAACATAAGAACCTCTCACCATTATAATAACGGGAGGTTAGCATTTTTCTGTAACTTTCCCACTCGTCATTATTCACGATTCATTCAGGATTATCCATAATCATGGTAGCAGCCACATTAATTTAGAAGTATTTAGAAACATATTCTATTCTTAATTACAATTAAAGTGACTCCAAAATGACACAATACCTTATTTACCATGAATTTCTAATGGGCACAAAATAATCAGAAACACAACCAAAACAAACACCAAATGCATCCAACAAGTGTCTAGAGTCACAAGCTTGATGTAGTTATTGCGTGCTATGAATAGGGGACCAAATACTTAACTTTAATACACATATGTTAATTTTTACCAATACTTTAAGTCCCCTAAAATGGGGGGACTATGTACAAAAATGCTGTCATTTCTGGGGCCTCCCGGGTGGTCTGCAGTGCTAGCTGTGCCACCAGAGACTCTGGGTTTGAGCCCAGGCTCTGTCGCAGCCGGCCGCGACCGGGAGGTCCATGGGGCGACGCACAATTGGCCTAGCGTCGTCCGGGTTAGGGAGGGTTTGGTCGGGAGGGATATCCCTGTCTCATCGCGCACTAGCGACTCCTGTGGCAGGGCGTGCGCAGTGCGCGCTAACCAGGTCGCCAGGTGCACAGTGTTTCCTCCGACACATTGGTGTGGCTGGCTTCCGGGTTGGATGCGCGCTGTGTTAAGAAGCAGTGCGGCTTGGTTGGGTTGTGTTTCGGAGGACGCATGGCTTTCGACCTTCGTCTCTCCTGAGCCCGTACGGGAGTTGTAGCGATGAGACAAGATAGTAACTACTAACAACTGGATACCACGAAATTGGGGAGAAAAGGGGGTAAACATTTTTTTTTGCTGTAATTTCTAAACTGTTTGCCTGATATGGATGAAAATACCCTTAAATTAAAGCTGACAGTCTGCACTTTCACCTCATAGGCATTGTTTGATTACAAATCCAAACTGTTGCAGTATAGAACCAACATTTTAAAAAAAATCTTCCCTGTCCCAATAATTACGGAGGGCACTGTAGTTAGCTCTGTGTGCGTGTGTATGTGTGAGTACCTCTTTCAGAGTAGTTGGTGTTGTGTGAGAAGGAATCGACTTACTGCGTGTCTGCTCGTGTGAGCGTTGCCGTGTTTTGGAGCGAATAAGATAGAGCTAGAGAGCTTCTGTTTCTGTCACTGTGTGAGGGAGTACAGGGAGGGGAGAGGGGTGGAGGAAGACAAGGTGAGAGATAATGTGTATGAGCACACACAGAGAGAAAACCTCAGGCTATGTATGGTATTTAGAGCACTTTACACAACTTGATCTGATGGAGGATTCCTCTGTCTCCCTCTCCAGATACGAGAGAACACATGGCCCTCGCTTCATATTCATTGCCAAACCCACTGGCTCCAGGTCATCTATAAGTCTTTGCTAGGTAAAGCCCCGCCTTATCTCAGCTCACTGGTCACCATAGCAGCACGCGCTCCAGCAGGTATATTTCACTGCCTTTCCTTCCAGTTCTCTGTTGCCAATGACTGGAACAAATTGCAAAAATCCCGCTAACTTTAAGCATCAGCTGTCAGAGCAGCATTCTTATTTTCAATGACAGCCTAGGTAACAGTGGCAGTAAAGTGCCTGTTCAGGGGCAGAACGACAGAACGACAGATTTTGTACCTTGTCAGCTCGGGGGTTTGAACTTGCAACCTTCCGGTTACTAGTCCAACGCTCTAACCACTAGGCTACCCTGCTGCCCCGCTAAATTGTAATTACTTTGCCACTATGGCCTATTTATTGCCTTACCTCCCTAATCTTACCTCGTTTGCACACACTGTATATAGACATTTCTATTGTGTTATTGACTGTACGTTTGTTTATTCTATGTGTAACTCTGTGTTGTTGTTTGTGTCACACTGCTTTGCTTCATCTTGGCCAGGTCGCAGTTGTAAATGAGAACGTTTTCTCAACTAGCCTACCTGGTTAAATAAAGGTTAAATAAATAAATAAAACATATACAGTACGTATACGGTATGTCGGTATGTCTCGGCTGAGGACTTTTAATGAGAGTGGCACGTATAGCTTGCTGTTGTTGTTGGCCAATCAGAAGTCATCAAAGCGGCAATAGGCTACAGCCATAGAGCCTCTGTGTTAGGAGATATTTAATCAATGGAAGATGGAATTATGGAATTAAAAATGAAAGGAGAATGATAGGCTACAACGACCAAGCGCCAACAGGTAAGCTGCCACTTTATATTTTGAATGGAGTTGTTGTTGTTTAACAGTGCAAGATGAGAAAGCACATGCATTCTCATTTAGCCTAGCAGTTTGATGCAGTCAAGACAGGTTATTTATCATCCAAAATGATTATGTAGCCTATCTATGGCAGCTATTAGTCTACTATAGCGCGAGTCTGCTTGGTTGGTTGCTGTCTCTTCCTCCCACCTCCCTGTTCCTGTGTCACTCGCTCACACTCTCAGTAGCCTACACACACAGCACAGCCCCTGCCCAAGCTTCACCTCTCTTTACATCCTCTCCCTCGCGCTTTATCAGCGCCAGTAAAGTAGCTTAAAAATATACTTTTCTGCCGCTTCCTTCACTTGGATCGAATAGGACCATGGCTGGGTCTGACCGGGTCTATATGGAACGTGTCTAGTTGTCCTCAGGTCCCTTTGGAAGGGGTCTCTATATAAAAAAAATATTTATGCATATCGGGTCCGGATGGGAAAGCCCCAGGTCCATTTCGAATGGGTCAATGTTTTTGGACCCGTGAAGGACTCTATTTCACAGTTCAATTAGATGGATGTGCCACTGTGTTTTCCTTTTTTATAGTTAAGTAACGAAGTTCGGGCGAGGGAAGAGACAGGAGTATTAGCATAGACTTATATCCCTAGGACCATGCCTCAGGACTACCTGGCATGATGACTCCTTGCTGTCCCCAGTCCACCTGGCCGTGCTGCTACTCCAGTTTCAACGGTTCTGCCTGCGGCTATGGAACCCTGACCCGTTCACCTGCTGTTTTCAACTCTCTAGAGACAGCAGGAGCAGTAGAGATACTCTCAATGATCGGCTATGAAAAGCCAACTGACATTTACTCCTGACCTGTTGCACCCTCGACAACTACTGTGATTATTATTATTTGACCATGCTGGTCATTTATGAACATTTGAACATGTTGGCCATGTTCTGTTATAATCTCCACCCGGCACAGCCAGAAGAGGACTGGCCATCCCTCATAGCCTGGTTCCTCGCTAGGTTTCTTCCTAGGTTTTGGCCTTTCTAGGGAGTTTTTCCTAGCCACCGTGCTTCTACACCTGCATTGCTTGCTGTTTGGGGTTTTAGGCTGGGTTTCTGTACAGCACTGAGATATCAGCTGATGTAAGAAGGGCTATATATTTCAATCAACACACAATACCTCATAATGACAAAGCAAAAACACGTTTTTGAAAATGTATGAAAAAATATATATCACCTTTACTCAGTACTTTACTCAGTACTTTGTTGAAGCACCTTTGGTAGCAGCTACAGCCTTGAGTCCTCCTGGGTATGACGCTACAAACTTAGCACACCTATATTTGGGGAGTTTCTCCCATTCCTCTCTGCAGATCCTCTCAAGCTCTGCCAAGTTGGATGGGGAGCGTCGCTGGACAGCTATTTTCATGTCTATCCAGAGATGTTCGATCGGGTTCAAGTCCGGGCTCTGGCTGGGCCACTCAAGGACATTCAGAGACTTGTCCCAAAGCCACTCCTGTGTTGTCTTGGCTGTGTGCTTAGGGTTGTTGTCCTGTTGGAAGGTGAACCTTCGTCCCAGTCTGAGGTCCTGAACGCTCTGGAGCAGATTTTCATCAAGGATCTCTATGTACTTTGCTCCATTCATCTTTGCATCAATATTGATTGGTCTCACAGTCCCTGCTGCTGGAAAACATCCCCACAGCATGATGCTGCCATCACCAAGCTTCACTGTAGGGATGGTGCCAGGTTTCCTCCAGACGTGACGCTTGGCATTCAGGCCAAAGAGTTCAATCTTGGTTTCATCAGACCAGAGAATCTTGTTTCTCATGGCCTGAGTTTTTAGGTGCCTTTTGGCAAACTCCAAGCGTTCTGCCATGTGCCTTTTACTGAGGCATGGGTTTTGTCTGGCCACTCTACTATAAAGGCCTGATTGGTGGAGTGCTGTAGAGCTGGCTGTCCTTCTGGAAGGTTCTCCCATCTCCACAGAGGAACTCTAGAGCTTTGTCGGTGACCATCGGGTTCTTGGTCACCTCCCTGACCAAGGCCCTTATTCCTCGATTGTTTAGTTTGTCCGGGCGGCGAGCTTTAGGAAGAGTCTTCGTGGTTCCAAACGTCTTCCATTTAAGAATGATGGAGGCCACTGTGTTCTTGCGGACCTTCAATGCTGTAGAAATGTTTTGGTACCCTTCCCCAGATCTGTGCCTCGACACAATCCTGTCTCTAAGCTTTATGGACAATTCCTTCGACCTCATGGCTTGATTTTTGCTCTGACATGCACTGTCAACTGTGGGACCTTATATAGACGTGTGTGCCTTTCCAAAGCATGTCCAATCAATTGAATTGACCACAGTTGGACTCCAATCAAGTTATAGAAACATCTCAAGGGTGATCAATGGAAACAGGATGCACCTGAGCTCAATTACGAGTCTCATAGTAAAGGGTCTGAATACTTATGAATAGAAGGTATTGCTGTACATTTAAAAAAAAAAAATTGTATGAAGGTCAATGAGTGTCGAATTTAGTTAACTAAAAATGTAATGGCTTATTTACTTTCTCTTATTGTAAATAATAATTTGTTTTTAACTGACTTGCCTAGTTCAATCAAAGTTAAATAAACATGTATTAGATGTGGCTTATTTGATCTGATATAAGTTTGGTAATGCTTAGGTTCTTACCAGTTTAATGATATTAGTAGGACATGTGACATCTCAGCATCTTTGAGGAAAAACACTTTATCTGAGTTTTGTCTGTTGTTCACACACGTATCTGTCCTCTCATTGGCTAGAATGGTCCCACCTGATCTTGCCTCCTCCCGACTGCCTTCCATTTTTGAAGACATTTATTTTCATTGTTAGATCGACCACTTGAGTATCTGGTCAATATAATGGATAATCTATTGCAAGACAGAGAGCTAGAGACGGAGAAGGGAGGAGGCTCAGTCACTATATCTCTCTGTTTTGATCCAATAAAGAGCTTGACAAATGGAGCTGTGGAAGTCCAGTCTTACTGTTACGGCTCTCGTTTGTGGAATGAGCAGCGTGGTAGGCGTACGTCGTTATTTTTATTGATGACACCAAAAGCAAAATAACAATGACAAAAACGAAAGCGCACAGTTCTGTCAGGCAAAATAAACTATACAGAAAACAAGATCCCACAAAACCCAAAAGGAAAATGACAACTTATATATGATCCCCAATCAGAGACAACGATAGACAGCTGCCTCATATTGGGAACCATACTCAGCCAAAAACACAAAGAAATAGAAAACAAATTTTCCCACCCTGACCTAACCAAACATAGAGAATAATAAGGATCTCTAAGGTCAGGGCGTGACACTTACATGTTGATAAGAACACAGCAGGCTGGGGCGGACAGACAGATAGGCAGGCAGGCGGACACAAGAGAGAGAGTATATTTGTGTCTCTCTCTCAAACTGTACATAGCAGAGATCGGTGTATCTTCCGGCGCCGACAGAGATGGCCGCCTCGCTTCGCGTTCCTAGGAAACTATTCAGTTTTTTGTTTTTTTACGTGTTATTTCTTACATTAGTACCCCAGGTCATCTTAGGTTTCATTACATACAGTCGAGAAGAACTACTGAATATAAGATCAGCGTCAACTCACCATCAGTACGACCAAGAATATGTTTTTCGCGACGCGGACCCTGTGTTCTGCCTTACAAACAGGACAACGGAGTGGATCCTATGCAGCGACCCAAAAAAACGACTCCGAAAGAGAGGGAAACGAGGCGGTCTTCTGGTCAGACTCCGGAGACGGGCACACCGTGCACCACTCCCTAGCATTCTTCTTGCCAATGTCCAGTCTCTTGACAACAAGGTTGATGAAATCCGAGCAAGGGTAGCATTCCAGAGGGACATCAGAGACTGTAACGTCCTTTGCTTCACTGAAACATGGCTCACTGGAGAGACTCTATCCGAAGCGGTGCAGCCAACGGGTTTCTCCACGCATCGCGCTGACAGAAACAAACATCTTTCTGGTAAGAAGAGGGGCGGGGGCGTATGCCTCATGGCCAACGTGACATGGTGTGATGAAAGAAACATACAGGAACTCAAATCCTTCTGTTCACCTGATTTAGAATTCCTCACAATCAAATGTAGACCGCATTATCTACCAAGAGAATTCTCTTCGATTATAATCACAGCCGTATATATCCCCCCCAAGCAGACACATCGATGGCTCTGAACAAACTTTATTTAACTCTCTGCAAACTTGAAACGATTTATCCGGAGGCTGCATTCATTGTAGCTGGGGATTTTAACAAGGCTAATCTGAAAACAAGACTCCCTAAATTTTATCAGCATATCGATTGCGCAACCAGGGGTGGAAAGACCTTGGATCATTGTTACTCTAACTTCCGCGACGCATATAAGTCCCTGCCCCGCCCCCCTTTCGGAAAAGCTGACCACGACTCCATTTTGTTGATCCCTGCCTACAGACAGAAAATAAAACAAGAGGCTCCCACGCTGAGGTCTGTCCAACGCTGGTCCGACCAAGCTGACTCCACACTCCAAGACTGCTTCCATCACGTGGACTGGGAGATGTTTCGTATTGCGTCAGATAACAACATTGACGAATACGCTGATTCGGTGTGCGAGTTCATTAGAACGTGCGTTGAAGATGTCGTTCCCATAGCAACGATTAAAACATTCCCTAACCAGAAACCGTGGATTGATGGCAGCATTCGTGTGAAACTGAAAGCGCAAACCACTGCTTTTAATCAGGGCAAGGTGTCTGGTAACATGACCGAATACAAACAGTGCAGCTATTCCCTCCGCAAGGCTATCAAACAAGCTAAGCGCCAGTACAGAGACAAAGTAGAATCTCAATTCAACGGCTCAGACACAAGAGGCATGTGGCAGGGTCTACAGTCAATCACGGACTACAGGAAGAAATCCAGCCCAGTCACGGACCAGGATGTCTTGCTCCCAGGCAGACTAAATAACTTTTTTGCCCGCTTTGAGGACAATACAGTGCCACTGACACGGCCTGCAACGAAAACATGCGGTCTCTCCTTCACTGCAGCCGAGGTGAGTAAGACATTTAAACATGTTAACCCTTGCAAGGCTGCAGGCCCAGACGGCATCCCCAGCCGCGCCCTCAGAGCATGCGCAGACCAACTGGCCGGTGTGTTTACGGACATATTCAATCAATCCCTATACCAGTCTGCTGTTCCCACATGCTTCAAGAGGGCCACCATTGTTCCTGTTCCCAAGAAAGCTAAGGTAACTGAGCTAAACGACTACCGCCCCGTAGCACTCACATCCGTCATCATGAAGTGCTTTGAGAGACTAGTCAAGGACCATATCACCTCCACCCTACCTGACACCCTAGACCCACTCCAATTTGCTTACCGCCCAAATAGGTCCACAGACGATGCAATCTCAACCACACTGCACACTGCCCTAACCCATCTGGACAAGAGGAATACCTATGTGAGAATGCTGTTCATCGACTACAGCTCGGCATTCAACACCATAGTACCCTCCAAGCTCGTCATCAAGCTCGAGACCCTGGGTCTCGACCCCGCCCTGTGCAACTGGGTACTGGACTTCCTGACGGGCCGCCCCCAGGTGGTGAGGGTAGGCAACAACATCTCCTCCCCGCTGATCCTCAACTCTGGGGCCCCACAAGGGTGCGTTCTGAGCCCTCTCCTGTACTCCCTGTTCACCCACGACTGCGTGGCCACGCACGCCTCCAACTCAATCATCAAGTTTGTGGACGACACAACAGTGGTAGGCTTGATTACCAACAACGACGAGACGGCCTACAGGGAGGAGGTGAGGGCCCTCGGAGTGTGGTGTCAGGAAAATAACCTCACACTCAACGTCAACAAAACTAAGGAGATGATTGTGGACTTCAGGAAACAGCAGAGGGAACACCCCCCTATCCACATCGATGGAACAGTAGTGGAGAGGGTAGCAAGTTTTAAGTTCCTCGGCATACACATCACAGACAAACTGAATTGGTCCACTCACACAGACAGCATCGTGAAGAAGGCGCAGCAGCGCCTCTTCAACCTCAGGAGGCTGAAGAAATTCGGCTTGTCACCAAAAGCACTCACAAACTTCTACAGATGCACAATCGAGAGCATCCTGGCGGGCTGTATCACCGCCTGGTATGGCAACTGCACCGCCCTCAACCGTAAGGCTCTCCAGAGGGTAGTGAGGTCTGCACAACGCATCACCGGGGGCAAACTACCTGCCCTCCAGGACACCTACACCACCCGATGTCACAGGAAGGCCATAAAGATCATCAAGGACATCAACCACCCGAGCCACTGCCTGTTCACCCCGCTATCATCCAGAAGGCGAGGTCAGTACAGGTGCATCAAAGCTGGGACCGAGAGACTGAAAAACAGCTTCTATCTCAAGGCCATCAGACTGTTAAACAGCCACCACTAACACTGAGTGGCTGCTGCCAACACACTGACACTGACTCAACTCCAGCCACTATAATAATGGGAATTGATGGGAAATGATGTAAATATATCACTAGCCACTTTAAACAATGCTACCTTATATAATGTTACTTACCCTACATTATTCATCTCATATGCATACGTATATACTGTACTCTATATCATCGACTGTATCCTTATGTAATACATGTATCACTAGCCACTTTAAACTATGCCACTTTGTTTACATACTCATCTCATTTGTACATACTGTACTCGATACCATCTACTGTATCTTGCCTATGCTGCTCTGTACCATCACTCATTCATATATCCTTATGTACATATTCTTTATCCCCTTACACTGTGTACAAGACAGTAGTTTTGGAATTGTTAGTTAGATTACTTGTTATTACTGCATTGTCGGAACTAGAAGCACAAGCATTTCGCTACACTCGCATTAACATCTGCTAACCATGTGTATGTGACAAATAAAATTTGATTTGATTTGTATCAGTCTACTGGTTCACATCTTCCCTGTCTGCAGACACTCTGACACACACGCACCAGCACACACACACACTACATATTTTCTCCCTGAAAAATATCTCTGCATTCTGCACGTGATGAGATATTGAGTCACCACAGTCATGGACATATTAGAAGCTGATTCTCACTAGAGGTCGACCGATTATGATTTTTCAACGCCAATACCGATACCGATTATTGGAGGACAAAAAAAGCAGATTCCGATTAATCGGACGAATTTAAAAATAAAAGAACGAAAGAAAATAGAAAGAAAAGTATTTATATATATGTATTTATATATATATATATATATATTAGTGCCTTGCGAAAGTATTCAGCCCCCTTGAACTTTGCGACCTTTTGCCACATTTCAGGCTTCAAACATAAAGATATAAAACTGTATTTTTTTGTGAAGAATCAACAACAAGTGGGACACAATCATGAAGTGGAACGACATTTATTGGATATTTCAAACTTTTTTAACAAATCAAAAACTGAAAAATTGGGCGTGCAAAATTATTCAGCCCCTTTACTTTCAGTGCAGCAAACTCTCTCCAGAAGTTCAGTGAGGATCTCTGAATGATCCAATGTTGACCTAAATGACTAATGATGATAAATACAATCCACCTGTGTGTAATCAAGTCTCCGTATAAATGCACCTGCACTGTGATAGTCTCAGAGGTCCGTTAAAAGCGCAGAGAGCATCATGAAGAACAAGGAACACACCAGGCAGGTCCGAGATACTGTTGTGAAGAAGTTTAAAGCCGGATTTGGATTCAAAAAGATTTCCCAAGCTTTAAACATCCCAAGGAGCACTGTGTAAGCGATAATATTGAAATGGAAGGAGTATCAGACCACTGCAAATCTACCCAGACCTGGCCGTCCCTCTAAACTTTCAGCTCATACAAGGAGAAGACTGATCAGAGATGCAGCCAAGAGGCCCATGATCACTCTGGATGAACTGCAGAGATCTACAGCTGAGGTGGGAGACTCTGTCCATAGGACAACAATCAGTCGTATATTGCACAAATCTGGCCTTTATGGAAGAGTGGCAAAAAGAAAGCCATTTCTTAAAGATATCCATAAAAAGTGTTGTTTAAAGTTTGCCACAAGCCACCTGGGAGACACACCAAACATGTGGAAGAAGGTGCTCTGGTCAGATGAAACCAAAATTGAACATTTTGGCAACAATGCAAAACGTAATGTTTGGCGTAAAAGCAACACAGCTGAACACACCATCCCCACTGTCAAACATGGTGGTGGCAGCATCATGGTTTGGGCCTGCTTTTCTTCAGCAGGGACAGGGAAGATGGTTAAAATTGATGGGAAGATGGATGGAGCCAAATACAGGACCATTCTGGAAGAAAACCTGATGGAGTCTGCAAAAGACCTGAGACTGGGACGGAGATTTGTCTTCCAACAAGACAATGATCCAAAACATAAAGCAAAATCTACAATGGAATGGTTCAAAAATAAACATATCCAGGTGTTAGAATGGCCAAGTCAAAGTCCAGACCTGAATCCAATCGAGAATCTGTGGAAAGAACTGAAAACTGCTGTTCACAAATGCTCTCCATCCAGCCTCACTGAGCTCGAGCTGTTTTGCAAGGAGGAATGGGAAAAAATTTCAGTCTCTCGATGTGCAAAACTGATAGAGACATACCCCAAGTGACTTACAGCTGTAATCACAGCAAAAGGTGACGCTACAAAGTATTAACTTAAGGGGGCTGAATAATTTTGCACGCCCAATTTTTCAGTTTTTGATTTGTTAAAAAACTTTTGAAATATCCAATAAATGTCGTTCCACTTCATGATTGTGTCCCACTTGTTGTTGATTCTTCACAAAAAAATACAGTTTTATATCTTTATGTTTGAAGCCTGAAATGTGGCAAAAGGTCGCAAAGTTCAAGGGGGCCGAATACTTTCGCAAGGCACTGTATATATATATATATATATGTACACACGTTTTTGTAATAATGACAATTGCAACAATACTGAATGAACAATGAACACTTTTATTTTAACTTAATATAATACATATTATGAGCTTTTGGATGGGTGTTCTTAAGGTGATTCCACAGGTTGGTGGTATTTTTTGATTTAGCCGTTGCTGACCCCATGCTTACATCTTCATCACAAATTAAACACCTTGTTTCCCTGGTGCCAATTCCATGTAATAGTCCCACGCTGGTGCTCTGCTTTTCTCTGCCATCTGTAAAACACACAGCTCTGAAGTGACAATGATACTGAAGAGTCTGCTTAGGAGACAAATACTCTCAACTGTTTGAATAAAAATAGAGTTTAAGTTACCTGTGATGAATGCTGAAAACAAAAACTGTAATTTCTATATGCAGGAAATCCTATTTTAATAATGGACATGGTAAGAATTGACTACCAAAGTGCAAGTCATAATTCCCATGACACCTTCTAGCAAAATCTGAAAAGCGGTTCCTTCATTAATTTATTCCATAGGATATTTTTAGATTAACTTAAAATAAGGTCTGTGTTTCGTGTAGGCTTACACCACCGTAACAATGTTATAACGGTGTAGATATCCATAGGACAAGGTAACTGATCAATATTGGCTAAATATAAGCGAAGATCATTTTTTTTGTAGAGTGGATTTATGAAAATATGTTGACACACGTTACCTTATCCTAGTGAGATTTACACGGGTATCAAAATGCCGAGGCGGTTTAAGCCTGTACGAAACACAGACCTTATTTGAAGTAGATCTAGACATTCTGTATGGAAGACATGAACGGTAAAATAACGAAGGAACCCCTTTCAAGTTCAGCCGCAAGTTATTACAGGAATTATAACGCGTCAACTATTTCTCTCTAAACCATATACCTTTGACTATTACGAGCATGCTGCTGCCTACCACCCCTCAGTCAGACTGCTCTATCAAATCATAGACTTAACTATAATAAACACACAGAAATACGAGCCTTTATTCCATTCTGTATTTTATCTAACGGGTGGCATCCATGAGTCTAAATATGCCTGTTACATTGCACAACCTTCAATGTTATGTCATAATTATGTAAAATTCTGGCAAATTAGTTCACAAAGAGCCAGGCAGCCCAAGCTGTTGCATATACCCTGACTCTGTGCGCAATGAACGCAAGAGGTGACACAATTTCACCTGGTTAATATTGCCTGCTAACCTGGATTTCTTTTAGCTAAATATGCAGGTTTAAAAATATATACTTGTGTATTGATTTTAAGAAAGGCATTGATGTTTATGGTTAAGTACACATTGGAGCAATGACAGTTGTTGATTGATTGTTTTTTATAAGATAAGTTTAATGCTAGCTAGTAACTTAGCTTGGCTTACTGTATTCGCTTAACAGGCAGGCTCCTCGTGGAATGCAATGTAATCAGGTAGTTAGAGAGTTGAACTAGTTAACTGTAAGGTTGCAAGATTAGATCCCCCGAGCTGACAAGGTAAAAATCTGTCCCTGAACGAGGCAGAACGTTCCTAGGCCGTCATTGAAAATAAGAATGTGTTCTTAACTGACTTGCCTAGTTACATAAAGGTGTAAAAAAAAAAATAGGCAAAATCGGCGCCCAAAAATACCGATTTCCGATTGTTATGAAAACTTGAAATCGGCCCAAATTAATCAGCCATTCCGATTAATCGGTCAACCTCTATTTCTCACACAATAACCAAGAGGGACATGATTATATTAATGGAGATTTGTTAAATGTGATAATCCCTTTTGAGGCCATTAGGTCATGCTAAAGTATTTCAAATATGTGTTAATACTGTAGCTAACTGCATGGTTACTTCCCATGAAAATGTATGTATTGATGTACTATAATTTAAATGTAGTGCAGCCTACTTGATTCAGTCACTATTTGTCTCTAGGTTATGAAAGTGCATTTAATAAGGCATTAAGCAACCATGGAAACAATGAAATCATTTTAAGTAAAATAAACAGAGCTGGACTGGTAATAACAGTGAAACAAAATAACTATTCTTACTAAATGATGCCTTTAAAAGATGCAGTTAGGAACACGGCATATACTGCACCACACCACACCACACGGCAGTGCACACACTCCTGAGGTCATTTATTTAGCACAGCAAGGACAATCTTTATATTATCGTTCATCAATTATTCAGAGACAGTTTCCATGAAACATAGCAGAGGGAAAGAGGAGAACATAGAGTCCAGTTTTCCTATTTTGTCTCTCGTTTAATAGACGTTGATCCTTAATGTTTGTCCTGTTATCTTTATTTCAGGAAAATCGTCATTAAATTTGGAGGGATGAAGAAGAAGAGGGAGACAGAGTCTTCAGAGGAGGGGTCTGATGAAGAACGTCCGCCTCGAAGATCCTTTAAAGACGATGATTCGGTGAGTCCCTCCCCCAGTCTCCAAGCTGCAGCACGCAAAAGCCTTATGACGGTGTTATTGTGATTATTAAAGGCATGGAGTCCCTCCCCGTGTCTCCAAGGCTACAGTATGCAGGCTCTTTATGGCTGCAGAACTCTATACCTTGAGGACAGTCCTTATCCATAGACACTGGTGTTGAGTGAGGGGGACGATCTGCTCTGTTCCAGTTGACGGAGTATTCAGTGAGTGGGGATGAAAGACTACTCTCCCCCTGACTGTGTCATAGTATGGAGCGACTGGGGATTTACCCCCCCCCGCCCATGTGTATGTATAATTATCCTCATTATCCCCCCCACCCAGTCTTAATTAGAGCTGTTTGAAGATGTCATTTAGAATGATCCTCCAGTCCTGTCTATTGCACTATAAGTGGTAAGAGATAGTAGACAGACAGCTCTGAGAACAGCTACAGCATCATCACCACAGGAGACCCCTCAGCCTGGGAGGTAACCTGACAGGCAGGGAAGGAGGGACCACTCAGCCTGGGAGGCAGCCTGACAGGCAGGGAAGGAGGGACCACTCAGCCTGGGAGGTAACCTGACAGGCAGGGAAGGAGGGACCACTCAGCCTGGGAGGTAACCTGACAGGCAGGGAAGGAGGGACCACTCAGCCTGGGAGGCAGCCTGACAGGCAGGGAAGGAGGGACCACTCAGCCTGGGAGGTAACCTGACAGGCAGGGAAGGAGGGACCACTCAGCCTGGGAGGCAGCCTGACAGGCAGGGAAGGAGGGACCACTCAGCCTGGGAGGCAGCCTGACAGGCAGGGAAGGAGGGACCACTCAGCCTGGGAGGTAACCTGACAGGCAGGGAAGGAGGGACCACTCAGCCTGGGAGGCAGCCTGACAGGCAGGGAAGGAGGGACCACTCAGCCTGGGAGGCAGCCTGACAGGCAGGGAAGGAGGGACCACTCAGCCTGGGAGGTAACCTGACAGGCAGGGAAGGAGGGACCACTCAGCCTGGGAGGTAACCTGACAGGCAGGGAAGGAGGGACCACTCAGCCTGGGAGGCAGCCTGACAGGCAGGGAAGGAGGGACCACTCAGCCTGGGAGGTAACCTGACAGGCAGGGAAGGAGGGACCACTCAGCCTGGGAGGCAGCCTGACAGGCAGGGAAGGAGGGACCACTCAGCCTGGGAGGTAACCTGACAGGCAGGGAAGGAGGGACCACTCAGCCTGGGAGG
Organism: Oncorhynchus clarkii lewisi; assembly: GCF_045791955.1. Taxonomy (NCBI): domain Eukaryota; kingdom Metazoa; phylum Chordata; class Actinopteri; order Salmoniformes; family Salmonidae; genus Oncorhynchus; species Oncorhynchus clarkii. The sequence goes on along the minus strand of NC_092152.1, from coordinate 74,964,886 downwards.
CAGCCTGACAGGCAGGGAAGGAGGGACCACTCAGACTGGCAGGCCTGAGTCTTTTATGGTCAGCCTGGGTTATTCTCATCCACAGACACGTTATTAGTTTCAACTGAATGGTATTTAGTATCTCATTAAACTGTGGCTGTCATTAGCAGGGTCTCTCTGATGTGTTTTCCTAATGATAAGCACTAGGAATTCTTGAATGTCACACATATTGCTGCGGAGTGCATACAACACACAGACACATGCACACACACTATTGAGAATAGACAGGACTGCCTTCGATGGCTGCCTACATACAGTGCCTTGCGAAAGTATTCGGCCCCCTTGAACTTTGCGACCTTTTGCCACATTTCAGGCTTCAAACATAAAGATATAAAACTGTATTTTTTGTGAAGAATCAACAACAAGTGGGACACAATCATGAAGTGGAACAACATTAATTGGATATTTAAAACTTTTTTAACAAATCAAAAACTGAAAAATTGGGCGTGCAAAATTATTCAGCCCCCTTAAGTTAATACTTTGTAGCGCCACCTTTTTCTGCGATTACAGCTGTAAGTCGCTTGGGGTATGTCTATCAGTTTTGCACATCGAGAGACTGAATTTTTTTCCCATTCCTCCTTGCAAAACAGCTCGAGCTCAGTGAGGTTGGATGGAGAGCATTTGTGAACAGCAGTTTTCAGTTCTTTCCACAGATTCTCGATTGGATTCAGGTCTGGACTTTGACTTGGCCATTCTAACACCTGGATATGTTTATTTTTGAACCATTCCATTGTAGATTTTGCTTTATGTTTTGGATCATTGTCTTGTTGGAAGACAAATCTCCGTCCCAGTCTCAGGTCTTTTGCAGACTCCATCAGGTTTTCTTCCAGAATGGTCCTGTATTTGGCTCCATCCATCTTCCCATCAATTTCAACCATCTTCCCTGTCCCTGCTGAAGAAAAGCAGGCCCAAACCATGATGCTTCCACCACCATGTTTGACAGTGGGGATGGTGTGTTCAGCTGTGTTGCTTTTACGCCAAACATAACGTTTTGCATTGTTGCCAAAAAGTTTAATTTTGGTTTCATCTGACCAGAGCACCTTCTTCCACATGTTTGGTGTGTCTCCCAGGTGGCTTGTGGCAAACTTTAAACAACACTTTTTATGGATATCTTTAAGAAATGGCTTTCTTCTTGCCACTCTTCCATAAAGGCCAGATTTGTGCAATATACGACTGATTGTTGTCCTATGGACAGAGTCTCCCACCTCAGCTGTATATCTCTGCAGTTCATCCAGAGTGATCATGGGCCTCTTGGCTGCATCTCTGATCAGTCTTCTCCTTGTATGAGCTGAAAGTTTAGAGGGACGGCCAGGTCTTGGTAGATTTGCAGTGGTCTGATACTCCTTCCATTTCAATATTATCACTTGCACAGTGCTCCTTGGAATGTTTAAAGCTTGGGAAATCTTTTTGTATCCAAATCCGGCTTTAAACTTCTTCACAACAGTATCTCGGACCTGCCTGGTGTGTTCCTTGTTCTTCATGATGCTCTTTGCGCTTTTAACGGACCTCTGAGACTATCACAGTGCAGGTGCATTTATACGGAGACTTGATTACACACAGGTGGATTGTATTTATCATCATTAGTCATTTAGGTCAACATTGGATCATTCAGAGATCCTCACTGAACTTCTGGAGAGAGTTTGCTGCACTGAAAGTAAAGGGGCTGAATAATTTTGCACGCCCAATTTTTCAGTTTTTGATTTGTTAAAAAAGTTTGAAATATCCAATAAATGTCGTTCCACTTCATGATTGTGTCCCACTTGTTGTTGATTCTTCACAAAAAAATACAGTTTTATATCTTTATGTTTGAAGCCTGAAATGTGGCAAAAGGTTGAAAAGTTCAATGGGGCCAAATACTTTCGCAAGGCACTGTATTAACCCAGTAAAACATAGGAAAAGAGTTATACTGATATTTTGGCTGTGCTGATTTGTACAATACAGAACCTCCGTAATACTAAACGTCTTTCCCTTACCCCCCCCGTAGACGCGTCGGTCGAACCGCCAGGTGAAGAGGAAGAAGTATGCAGAGGAGGGAGAGGCCAGGGTGTCTGATGAGGAGGTGAAGGTCATGGTTAAAACCAAGAAGACCAGCACTGCTGCAGCACGCAAAGAGCCAGCACAGCAGCTGTTTGTGGTGAGGAGATACTGGCCTGGCCCAGGCAGCAATCAATAACTCTCAATAACATTCAGTTGTTCTAGACCAGTTGTTTCCAACTCCAGTCCTCCAGTACCCCCAAAAGTACACATTTTTGCTGTAGCCCCGGACAAAAACATCTATTTCAATTTGTAAGCTAATCGTCAATCCCTCAACGAGTGAGTTTGTCTGGGGCCACAGCAACAATGTGTACTGATGGGGGTACTGGAGGACTGGAGTTGGGAAACACTGTAAGACTGATAGGTTCTACAGTTTCAAAACATCTCAAGATTACATTCTTCATCGCTCTAGCATAGCCCTATCTAGTCTAATATGTGTGTTATAGCAGTACAATGCATCTCAAGGCCATACTTCATTCTGATATACATTGAACATACATGCAACTGGTGTGTGGAGTATGAAGGTTGTACATGGAGCTGTTAAAGTGGTTTGTTTCCATCTTGTCAATGCTGCAGGAAAACCCCAGTGAGGAGGATGCTGCGGTTGTTGACAAGATCATGTCATCTCGAATAGTCAAGAACGAGGTAGGATTACAATCATTATCTTTAATGCCACACTCACTCATACCACTCTTTGTAGTACTATAGTATTTTAGTTTGCAGTAGTACATCTGCTTACCATCTGCAATGTGGGTTTGATTGAATTCAACCCTCTGTCTTTTCCTACCATACACCAAGTGTACAAAACATTAAGAACACCTTCCTAATATTGCATCCCCCTTTTGCCCTCAGAACAGCCTCAATCCACTGGAGCATGGACTCTACAAGGTGTCAAAAGCATTCCACAGGAATGCTGGCCCATGTTGACTCCAATGCTTCATGCTGTAATGTTTTGTACACTCAGTGTATGAATAGCTTTTAGTCTGTATCCTGTTCTATAATATTGGTTCCTCTTCTAGGTCGCTACAGGAGTTATCGTAGAAGTGGAGGAGTTCTTTGTAAAATACAAAAACTAGTAAGGCTTTCTTTTTAATTCCGGCTAAGATAATTGCATTCACATTTTTAATGTTTGTATTCAACCGAAAAAGCCAAATACAGTATGTTAAACAGAGCGATGTAAGACACAGCTTGTCATTACTAGTTCTTGCACTACCACTTTGAGATGCCTTTGACTGAACTCACATGTGACCTCATTGTAGTTTCAGTAGAACAAAATCCAGGCCAGTCTGAAATGAAGACTAATTTGGTGTGTAGTAGATTGTAAATCCTACACAAATGTAAAATGTACAAAATGGCACACAAATGGAACATTTAAACATAAAGTAAACATATATCCATTTGAAAGATGTACGACGTCATAAAAGACATTCAAGTTTTATTTGAAGTTTGTACTATACGTGTGTGTTCTCGTGCGTTCCTGACTCTGTGTGTTGTCCCTCGGTCTCTCTCAGCTCCTACCTCCACTGTGAGTGGGCCGTAGAGCAGCAGCTGGAGAAAGACAAGAGGATTCAGCAGAAGATCAAACGTTTCAAGATTAAACAGGCACAGAGAGCCCACTTCTTTGCAGATGTAAGACCCTTTCACACCAGTGTGTGTGTGTTTGTGTGTGTGTGCGCGTCAGTTTGTGTGTGTTTGCCTGTTTTGCGCAGGCATGTTTGTATGCATCTCTGTAGTGTGCTTTATGTTCATCCCACCCACCCATACAGTCATACAGTGTGTTTTTCCCCCCAGACTCCAGATGGCACGATGGTGGTTTACTGTCTTTCTGTGTGTTTTAGATGGAGGAGGATCCCTTTAACCCTGACTATGTCTTCCTGTGTGTTTTAGATGTAGGAGGATCCCTTTAACCCTGACTATGTCTTCCTGTGTGTTTTAGATGGAGGAGGATCCCTTTAACCCTGACTATGTCTTCCTTTGTGTTTTAGATGTAGGAGGATCCCTTTAACCCTGACTATGTCTTCCTGTGTGTTTTAGATGGAGGAGGATCCCTTTAACCCTGACTATGTCTTCCTGTGTGTTTTAGGTGGAGGAGGATCCCTTTAACCCTGACTATGTCTTCCTGTGTGTTTTAGATGTAGGAGGATCCCTTTAACCCTGACTATGTCTTCCTGTGTGTTTTAGATGGAGGAGGATCCCTTTAACCCTGACTATGTCTTCCTGTGTGTTTTAGATGGAGGAGGAGCCCTTTAACCCTGACTATGTCTTCCTGTGTGTTTTAGATGGAGGAGGATCCCTTTAACCCTGACTATGTGGAGGTAGACAGAGTACTGGAGGTGTCCTATTGTGAAGACAAGGACACAGGAGAGGTACGAGTGGGGGGAGGGGGGGGGGCTCTTTCATTCACAACAAATGACCTCCAATGGAGAGATGATTAGACTGCCTTTTGTTGGAAAGAGAGAGAGACAGAGTGTGTATGTCTGTACATTGTGTGTGTGTGTGTGTATGTCCTTGAGTGTGTCTCATCTTCTCATTTGTAGAAGATACTATTGTAAAGAATGGGGTCATTCCATACATGTGTATTATGGTTGTTGTCTCAGCTACTTTAGCTGTGTAGCTACTAGTGTTGCTTGGTGTACCGGTACCACGGTAACACCACAGTAAAACCACGGCAATACCACGGTACCAAAACCTCATGATACTTATGATACCAACATTTTACAATACCATAGTACCGTTTGATCATCTATAGAACCTGCTGGTGCCAGTTGAATTTAAGCATCTAGTCTGTTGTATGAGCAGGTCCAATAATGTCCACTTCACTTTCATCAACATATCACGTGGCAGCTGTAATCAGCCAGCCTCACCCCCTACCAGCCCCCACTGTCCTGCTTCTCTCCGGCCCCTCTTCATGCTCATCTATTCCTCCATATCAGCTCGTGATGTCGACCCTGATGAGTCCTCTGTTGTTACGTTTGTTACATTGGAGCAGCACGCAGAGCGAGCAGAAAAGTTTGTACATTATATAATTCCATCACCTGTTATAACCAAGAGCACAGGCCAGTTTGATCTGACTTTGCAAGTTCACTGTCATGCAGCCTCTGAGTGTCAGAGAGGGAAAATAGAGCAGTGCTTCACGACAGGCATGCCTACAACTTTACAGCAAAGAAAATGGCTTGTCCCTAGGGATGTTACGTTGACCATATTACCGCCACACCTGCAGTCACGAGACATGACGACAGTCAAATTCCACATGACCGTTTAATCACGGTAATTATGCTTCTCCAAGCTCTGATACTGCTGATGGTCATTAATTGCCTACCAAACTTGCTAACTGCCTGGTACTCCGCACTCTATTTTCCCTCAAATCACTCTGACATCAATACAAATGTAGTTGAAAATCTAATCAAACACTTCATGAGAGGAGCTCATGTTGCACAACATTTCAATAAGCTATGCAATTGCGTGAGAACAGAGTGATGGCCTGTATTAAAAAGAGGAAGATCCCATCAGCTTTCTATAGGCTAGGCCTACTATATTTATTTCTCAACGTTCCTAATATTAAGCACATTGCTTCTCTATAGGAGTATAGCCTATCTGGCTGGCATGAAAATGAACCACGGGAAAAGCGTCCTCCATTCTCTATTTAAGTGCATAGCTGCCCCTGTTTTGATACAGGTGCATGATAATGGTCCATTCTAAATCAAGACAAATTTCACACATATATATTATTTAGTATATGTAAAGACAAGATTAAATCAAGAATAGTCTGCTGGGAGACAATACTAGCCTATCACTTGTGAATGATATCACTTGTGAATGATTCCCAGCTTCAGGCAAACAGCGCATTGTTTTTTTTCGACTTTTTCAAATCATATTCGCACACCTCATATAGCCTAGCCCATAGACCTATATGTTTTGATAACATTTGTATCATAATTAAAGTGGCCAAATAACTTCTTAAAATGAAGCACATTCATCCACTTCTAAATGACATGCGTGAGATCAAGTTTGGGGAAGATCATTTTCACCATAAAAATGCACCTTTATAATAAAAACATTACATGCATAATTGCATTTGGATTACTTTTGTGTTTCCCTGCTAATGGAACATTCACACTTATAGCCTAGTGTGCGTATTGCTGCGCTTATAATGTGAAGAAATAGCCTAATAGTTTATCAACATTTTAAGCTAAACATTCTCATCTGTTGCGTCAGGCTTATTGCTTAAAACAGATTTTTTGATGCTAGTGGTTATATTAATTTGGGATCTATCGCATCCCACAACTGTCCAAGACTATGTTTGGAATATTTATTTCTCGCACAGAATAGAGTAGGTCGAAATTTGTACTATGGGGAATAGTAGATTGACATATGCTAATGCTTTTGCTGTTCGCTAGGCCTACTCATCTTGTTGGCTGATGAAAGTAAATGTGGACAGTTCTTCCAATATCTTCAATATGCGCCTTGGTATTGGATAAGGATGCACGCAGTTGCGTGTCTGTCTTCACTTGATGTGTCTGTCTTCACTTGATGTGTCTGTCTTCACTTGAAGCCTGTGAGAAAGACCCGATCATAAGACGGAGAGCCATATGAGTGAGAGGTGCTTCAGCACACAGCCGGGAGATAGGATTTATAATTAATCCATGCAAAAGGCATGAATTTTTTTAGGGGGCATTACGGCCACACAAAGGGGATGCAGCCGGGAAATTTGAGGCATTATTAACTACTTGAGTGAGAGACTGATGAAGTGTGTTCAGCCTGCGCAAAAAAACAAAGCAGAGATCATGCCTTTCATGTGACTTTTTTCAAATCATCATTAGTCGCATCATGCAGCATCATAAAATCATAACATATAGCCCAACATTTGTATCACAACTAAAGTTACATTAATAACTCTAAATTAAGCATATAGGAGTACCTTTTTCTTTGTAACCGCTCAACACAGAATAGAGAAAATATCCTTCCTATTTTATTCAGCTATGTTCAATTGTATTCTTCATACAGAATTCTAAGCAAATCTTGTCTGCTAAATGAACTAGTGTAGCCCACAGCCACATGGCATAGCCAGATCAGCACCTAACATAAGGACAACTCAGAGTATGCTATTCTGTCCTTCTGAAATAAACTACATTTTCTAAATATCATGTTTCTTTAGACCTGTCTAAAGTAAATAATGGATTTATTGTGAAGGTGTAGGCTATATTACATGGATTTATTAAACTTTTTCTAATGTATATGTTCCAAAGGTCAGCATCAGTGGCTTGTAGGCTGTGTGGAAGCCAGGAGATGCTACATGTGTTTATGTTAATTAACGGTCAATTACCGTGAGACCGGCAGTTATTTGATTGACAATCAAATACTTGTCCCTAGACTGAACGGTTCAGAAATCCATTTCTTTCTGGTGCTCCTTAAATTCTGTTTGGTGCCTAGCGTTTTAAAAGTTGAGAGCAGTGTGTGTGTGTGTGTGTGTGTGTTTTTATGAGAGGGAGGGAGATTGAATGTGAGGAAGGGATGGAGAGTGTGTGTGTCTATTTTAACTGAAGAGTAAAGAAGGTTTCATGCAGTGTTTTCTCCTTACTGACACAATGACATGCAGATCATTATGCATGTGTGTTCCTCCAGCCAAATCACAGCTAGGCCTTTGCAAATATGAGGAAATCAGCCATTCTATGCAGTATTCTATTAAACACTGAACAGTGTGAAGTTAAATTCATTATGTGTCGTATTGAGTAAAAGTGTGAATTTCAGTGGCAGGTTTTTAGAAAACGGGGGGCTGGGCGAACAGGACGCTAGTGACAACACTAGTAGCTACTAAAAGGTGAAGTTTCTATGTTTTTTTGTGTTAACTCACAACATTTTTCCCCCTCCCTCCTCCCCCTCTCTCCGTCCCTCTTCCCCCAGCAGGTGGTGTACTACCTGGTGAAGTGGTGCTCTCTGCCCTATGAAGACAGTACATGGGAACTGAAGGGGGATGTGGACCAGAGTAAAATAGAGGAGTTTGAGCTGCTGCAGGCAGCAAGGCCAGACTCCCGCAGGATGGTAAGCCCCCTTTATTCAACCTCCTCTTCTCTTCTCTTCCTCTCTCTTCTTTTCTCATCTCTCTTCTCATCTTCTCATCCACTAACATTCTCTACCCCACAGGAGCGTCCCCCAGCCAGCCTGTGGAAGAAGAGGGATCAGTCGAGGGAGTACAGGAACAGTAACGTCCTCAGGGACTACCAGCTGGAGGGAGTCAACTGGCTCCTCTTCAACTGGTACAACAGGTCAGTAGGGCCCCCCTAAGGCTACACACACACACACACACACACACACACACACACACACACACACACACACACACACACACATCTGTATGCTTGTGCAAACAAACAGCAACGCACAGTGTTCTACTGCCCTGAACAGATTCTGACAGTCAGAAACACAGGGTTGTTCCAGACTTCAAATCCTAGGTTTCAGCTCTGTGGTTATAGCATACTGCATCCAGCCAGAGAGACAAGGGCTGGACTGTCAGATTGCCAAGTAGTGCAGAAGAGAAGCCAGTGAAGCAGTGAGCTGACAGCATGTCTGTACCGAGACAGGGAGACACTTGCCCAGAGCCTGCTGACTTCTAGCACGGGTTAGTATGCAAAACCTGTGAAGAATGTGGTTAATAGGTTTGGACGGTATGTCGTATATACCATACACCGGGGTATTTTGAAATACCAACAGTATGATTTTAGTTTAGATTTGTTTTTGGTGGGGTTTGGGGCGCCCTAAAGCTCAGAGGGGTGCGTGCTACACCACTGCTTATAACTATCAGTTAACTATCTAAGATGTGCCAAATAAATGATCTCCTGCTCAGGGCGCCAGCTTTGCATTTGGTTTGCTAACTTACTCGCAATGTGGCTAGCTTGCAAGATCACGCTCCTTGGTTACAGCAGAAACAATCAATCCCCTCCTGGATCAAGATCCCTTCTGCTTGAACTTTCTTTGTGCGTAATAATAAAAAATAAATAATAATAATATATATATATATATATATATATATATATATATATATATATATACACACACGCACACTACATGACCAAAATTATGTGGACACCCCTTCAAATGAGTGGATTCGGCTATTTCAGCCACACCCGTTGGTGACAGGTTTATAAAATTGAGTATACATTGGCAGTAGAGTAGCCCGTACTGAAGAGCTCAGTGACTTTCAGCGTGGCACCATCAACGTGGCACCATGTGTGTATGTATGTATGTATATATATATATTTTACGTTTGGAAATAAATTGCGCCCATTTTGTGCACTGCCAGTAATACCATATACCCTTGTATGGTACAGGAACGGTATGAAGGTATGAAAATACTGCCCAACCCTAGTGGTTCATAATATTTCTTTAAAGGAAAGAACACAACAGCATAAACATGCAAAACAGTACAGGAAAACACTGCACTACGCCACATAGGCTATTTGAAAAGATCGAAAGGTTGTCTGTCTTGCATTTTACAGTATCTTTGAAAAGAGGATGCTTTCATTGACTGAAGGTTTTCTTGGTTGTCTGTTTTGATTTGTGTCTTAATCTTAAAAATGTTTTTCATGAGGACATTTTCATTCACTTATCTTTCAGTTTAGCTTGTTTGGTTTAGAGACTTTGTCACTGCACAGAGGTAGTGTGGATGTTACATTCTAAATGGTTTTCCTGTGTTGTGTTTAGAGCATGCAGTGATTTGGCTGAGTTAACATTATTAGCCTGTGTGCCTCTTGCTGCTGGTGGGGAGAGGGTGTCGCTCTCCATCTTTCTCTCTCTTGTCTTCCTCCTCTTCCCTTCCCTTGCTGCTGGTGGGGAGAGGGTGTCGCTCTCCATCTTTCTCTCTCTGTCTTCCTCCTCTTCCCTTCCCTTGCTGCTGGTGGGGAGAGGGTGTCGCTCTCCATCTTTCTCTCTCTTGTCTTCCTCCTCTTCCCTTCCCTTGCTGCTGGTGGGGAGAGGGTGTCGCTCTCCATCTTTCTCTCTCTGTCTTCCTCCTCTTCCCTTCCCTTGCTGCTGGTGGGGAGAGGGTGTCGCTCTCCATCTTTCTCTCTCTTGTCTTCCTCCTCTTCCCTTCCCTTGCTGCTGGTGGGGAGAGGGTGTCGTTCTCCATCTTTCTCTCTCTGTCTTCCTCCTCTTCTCTTCCCTTGCTGCTGGTGGGGAGAGGGTGTCGCTCTCCATCTTTCTCTCTCTTGTCTTCCTCCTCTTCCCTTCCCTTGCTGCTGGTGGGGAGAGGGTGTCGTTCTCCATCATTCTCTCTCTGTCTTCCTCCTCTTCCGTTCCCTTGCTGCTGGTGGGGAAAGGGAAGAGGAGGAAGACAGAGAGAGAAAGATGGAGAGCGACAGAGGGAGACAGAGATATGGAGAGAGATCAAGGGAGAGAGAAAGATGGATAGTGACAAAGGGAGACAGAGATATGGAGAGAGAAAGATGGAGAGAGATCAAGGGAGAATGCGAGTGAGTGTGGAACACATCCCAAATCATCTGTTTGTAGCCAGGCTGTAGTGTTGCCACTGGGACTGTGTTTCAGAGTGCTGTGAAGTTCTTAAAGGTCCAATGCAGCACTTTTCTTTTTTTTTTATCTCTATCAAATTATTTCTCGGTAACAATCAAGTACCTTGATTGTGATTGTTGTCAATTAAAACGGTCAGAAAGAAACAAAAATAGCTTCTTAGCAAAGAGCAATTTCTCAAGCAAGAATTTTGCTAGGACTGTCTGGGATGGGTCTAAGTGGGGAGGGGAAAACTGAAAACTAACTGTTATCGGCAGAAAGGTTCAGAACTCTCTTTATTGATCTATCAACTAATTTAATGTCACCAGGCAGGCCAAAACAACATCCCACCAAAACAGGCTGAAATTTCAGCTGGTATTTTCAATCAGCATTATCATAATTTTCACAATTTCAGAGTATTATTCCATCATAGTGTAGAAATATTTATAAAACACAGGAAAATCATGTTTTTGACTGCACCGAGCCTTTAAGATTAAGGAAAAAAGTATAGGAAGCAAGTGGGAGTATCTGCTCTTTGCAATTAATGTCAAGATTCACTGTAACACCCGCACCCTCTGGACAACCAGATTAATGTTCTGCCTGAATACTAGAGGAAGGATTCTGTTCAGCCCAGTCTCATCACTTAGTATCAATATCAGACAGGACCACAACTACTCTATACATTTTTTGTGACTGTAATGTCTCTCTCTCTCTTTCTTCCTCCAACCCCCCTCTCGCTTCCTCTCACTCCTTTCTTACTCCCTCCCTGCCCCCCACCCCTCTCTCTCCCTCTCTTCCTCCCTGTCAGACGGAACTGTATCCTGGCAGATGAGATGGGTCTGGGGAAGACCATCCAGTCCATCACGTTTCTGGAGGAGATCTGGCGTGTGGGCATCAGGGGCCCCTTCCTCATCATCGCCCCCCTCTCCACCATCGCCAACTGGGAGAGGGAGTTCAGAACGTGGACCCACCTCAACGTTATTGTCTACCACGGCTCCATGGTCAGCAGGCAGATGCTGCAGCAGTACGAGATGTACTCCAGAGACACACAGGTAAACAACAACATAAATAAACAACACAAGATGTACAGGGTCCCACAGATGAACAACAATGACAACAGCAGATGGGTCCTTGACGTTTCAAAAAGTTGTTCTCTGATGAGGGGAGGTGGTGGTTGTCAAAAACAACAGCAAAAGGGCCTTGAAACCCGCTGGCAGCCAGCATCTCATAATGGGGACTAAGAACAGGAGATAATGTGATGCACATCATTAGCTGTGAAAGATGAAGTGAATCTCAGGTGTCTCTCTGTTCCATTCAAGTAATGACAGTATTTGTATCAGGGAATAGTGACATGATATCAGAGATACTCAGTCGGACAATGAGATTTGTCCAAGGAGAGCTTGCAGGCCACATAATGAGAGAGAGATATTGAGTAGCATGACTGTCATGTTCCAGCATGCCTAGTCACCTTACCCATATACATATCTACCCCTAATGATCCAGTATCCCTTCACATTGTAAATATGCTACTGGAACTGACCCTGTATATAGTATGCTTACTGACTTTATCTTGTTCTTCTTATTTCATATCTTGTGTGTCTTTGTTCTACCTTGTTATTTTTACTATGACATTGTTATTGATTAAAGCATTGTTGGAGTCAGAGCTTGGAAGAAAATACATGTCACTGTACTTGAGCATGTGACATTAAAACTTGAAACTTGAAAGCAGGACTCAATTTAAAGGCACATGAGAAGGGTTTGAAGGGTGGCACATGTCAGGCGGTAGCCCTGGGAAAATGTTTTTTCTGCAGTTGTTGTCAGAGTAATGTGGAATGACAGACAGCGGTTAGGAGATCTTAGTATGCAAATATAACAAGGGAGGAGGGGATGAACGGATGAGGGAGGAGAGGAAAAAGGAGCTGCCACCAGGCTGTCTCACTGGAAGACTTTGATGTCACTGTGGTGCCACAGAGCTTATTCTTACAGCACGGCTCACCCCTTAACACACAGGGAATCACCTTAACACACAGAACACACAGGGAATCACCTTAACACACAGGGAATCACCTTAACACACAGGGAATCACACACTGCGCAGGATGTCTCACTAGATATGAGAATGGTAGGACCATCTTTCTCCAATGATTGATTTCACTGATATTTCTTTACAAGGCATTATACACTCAACCATTGACAATGAGAAAAGCTGAATGAATGGAAGAGTTGTATTGACTCCCTGTGTGTTTCTTCCTGGTTTCCCTCCAGGGTCGTGTGGTGCGGGGAGCCTACAAGTTCCACGCCCTCATCACTACCTTTGAGATGATCCTGGGCGGCTGTCCAGAGCTCAACGCCATCGAGTGGCGCTGCGTCATCATAGACGAGGCCCACCGCCTCAAGAACAAGAACTGCAAGCTTCTAGAGGGCTTCAAGCTCATGAATCTGGTATGTCCAAGTCACAGCATAATGTAGGGCAGAACTGAGCAAAGGGCAGAAATGCAGCCATTACAGCTTGAATATTTGAGATCCTAGGCCTAGTGTGTCTCCAATCAGTACCTTGTTGGTGTGTGGAGAGAAGCAGTGAAACGTGCCCTAATGGTAACCATCACTGTACACCAATCTGGTTGGATCTTAAGATTGTTTGTGATTGAGGTCTCCCCTCTCTCTGTAGTTGTGTTCAGTGGAGGCACAGCTTGTAGGTTGGAGTTCCTATGCTGTGTGTCTTGTATTGTTTCTAACTCACATCTCTCTCTTCCCTCTCCTCTCTCTACAGGAACACAAAGCTCTCCTGACAGGGACCCCCCTCCAGAACACGGTAGAGGAGCTGTTCAGTCTGCTGCACTTCCTGGAGCCTCAAAGCTTCCCCTCAGAGAATACCTTCATGCTGGAGTTTGGAGACCTCAAGACTGAGGAGCAGGTGAGGCTGTGTGATTCTATCATGTGGTTGTTGGGTTCGTATCAAGTGTGTCGCTGTCAGTGTGAGTGTGTGAGTATTATGTTGTTGGGTTCCTATCAACAAAGTGTGTATGTGAGAAATACTGTGTGTTATAGTTTAGTCTCTGCCTGTTTGCCTGTGTGTGAGTGTGTCCTTTACCATCACTGATCATAATGAATATGATTATTAATACAGAAGCTAATTTGTTTTCATATGGTGTCAGGGGACATGAGTGTGTTTTCCCCACTCACCCCACCTGGTGTTTGAACAGTGTGTCAGTGTGTGGAGATAATGATCCTGTTGGTACAGATGAAACTCTGAAGGAGAATAGAGCTCAAACAGACAGACAGTTATGTTATGTTAAAGGCCCTTTAGCATTATGCTGATGTAATTACAGTTATTTAGAACCCCTATTATCAACCTCATGGACTTCATCAGTCTATTAAGTGTGAAAAACCCAGCAGCGTTGCAGTTATTGACACACTCAAACCGGTGTTCCTGGTACCTACAACCATACCCTGTTCAAAGGCACTTAACTATTTTGTCTTGCCCATTCACCCTCTGAATGGCACATACACAATGTCTCAATTGTCTCAATTGTCTCAAGTCTTAAAAATCCTTCTTTAACCTGTCTCCTCCCTTTCATCTACACTGATTGAAGTGGATTTAATAAGGGATCATAGGTTTCACCTGGATTCACCTGGTCAGTCTATGTCATAGAAAGCAGGTGTAGATGAAGGAGAGGAGACATGTTAAAGAAGGATTTCTACGGTGTACCTAATGTTTTGTACACTCAGTGTATTGTACTGGTTTGACAATCATACCACTGACCGCCCCATGGTCAACCCCTCTTAATCCTGCTAATCTTTCAGCACCTCTTGTTAAAATCATGTGTGTGTATGTGCGTGTGTGCGTGCGTTCCCGTTCCAGACTCTCCACATGTTAACCTGTATCTTCCATCTCTCTGTCTCTCTCTATGTGTCTCAGGTCAAAAAGCTTCACATATTACTGTAAACTGTGTCTGTGTGTATGTGTGCGTATGCATGCGTCCATATCTGAACATGCATATCTCTGTCTCTCTCAGGTCCAGAAGTTGCAGGCCATCCTGAAGCCCATGATGCTGCGTCGTCTCAAGGAGGACGTGGAGAAGAAGCTGGCTCCTAAGGAGGAAACCATCATTGAGGTGGGTATGTGCGTGTTTGTAATGTGTGCTTGAGATTGAGTTTTTGTGTTTTTTTGTCTTAGTTTTGCTGACTGATGTGGTTTCTGTGTATTGTCCTATATAATTGAATGTTTCTATATAATGTGGTCAGGTGGAGCTGACCAACATCCAGAAGAAGTACTACAGAGCCATCCTAGAGAAGAACTTCTCCTTCCTGTCTAAAGGAGTCGGCCAGGCCAACGTCCCCAACCTGGTCAACACCATGATGGAGCTGAGGAAGTGTTGTAACCACCCCTACCTCATCAAAGGTACTGAACACAGTACCTGACCCTAACCTATACCTAACCCTAACTGTAACCAGGGTTGGGGTCAATTCCATTGAAATTCCAGTCAATTCAGAAGGTAAACCAAATTCCAATTCCCCATTGAAAAGCATTGAAGAGAATTGGAATTGGAATTTCAGTTTACTTCCTTAATTGACTGGCATTGCCCCAAGCCTGACTGTAACTCAACCTGGTCAACACCATGATGGAGCTGAGAAGCTGCTGTAACCAGCATTACCTCATCAAAGGTACTAACAGTGATATTGCTACAATCTAGGTTGTGGAACGCTGTATGTAGCCTGTTGATATATGGAAGGACAGTGTATGCCGCGTGGGGAAGGCTGATTTGGGTCATTCCCGCCCATACCTTTAGTAAAGAGCTCTATAGCTGCCCCGGGGCAGAATGAAAACCTCTGAGTCAGAGACGTCCTCATTCCTCACTATCTTTCCCTATGGCGCTGTCTGTTTCTCTCACCCACCCTCCTCCCTCCATCTTTCTCCTAGCTGTGTCAGAACTCCTAGAACAGAGAAAGCAGGCCAGGAGATTGAGGCTCTGGAACAGATAATGGACTAACTTCACATCTCCCTCCATTCATCCCACATCCAAAAGCTGCCGTGTTGGTCCATTCCTCTCCCTCTTCCCTGCCCTCCTAGCTGTAATATATTTATGCCACTGGTGTACTTTTGCTCTGGTTAATCTGGTTTGACACAGTGCTCTCATACAAGGCCAGCCTAGTGAACCTTTGGCCTGTGGTTTGACAGCTGCTTCTGTTTGTACGTGTGTGTGTGTGTGTGTGTGTGTGTGTGTGTGTGTGTGTGTGTGTGTGTGTGTGTGTGTGTGTGTGTGTGTGTGTGTGTGTGTGTGTGTGTGTGTGTGTGTGTGTGTGTGTGTGTGTGTGTGTGTGTGTGTGTGTGTGTGTCAGTTTTAATGAGGGCTAGGACAACTAAAGGATTAGCTTTAGAGTTGATAAACTTGGTATATGGGCTCCTGATTGGCGCAGCGGTCTAGGACACTGCATCTCAATGCTAGAGGCATCACTACAGACACCCTGGTTCGTATCCAGGCTGTATCACAACCGGCTGTGATTGGGAATCCCATAGGGCAGCACACAATTGGCCCAGCGCCGTCCGGGTTTGACCAGTGTAGGCCATCATTGTAAGTAAGAATTTGTTCTTAATAAATAAATCAAATAAAAACGTTGGTAACCAGTTTATAATAGCAATAAGGCACCTCAGGGGTTTGTGGTATATGGACAATATACCACGGCTAAGGGCTGTTCTTAGGCACGACCTTAGCCATGGTATATTGGACATATACCACAAACCCGAGATGCCTTATTGCTATTATAAACTGGTTACCTGTCACGGATGACTAGGAGGGGAAGGTGGGAATCAGGCGCAGAGGGTTCGCGGAGAAATGCACTTTAAATGCACAATAACACCTCCGATACAATACACGTGAACAAAATATAATCCCGCACAAACAAGGGTGGGCTTCACAAGCTTAAATAGGTAAGCAAATCAAGAAAACACAAATAGGAACAGGTGCAACTCATAAGACTAAACTAACAGAAAAGGGAAAAGGGATCGGTGGCAGCTAGTAGACCGGTGACGACGACCGCCGAGCACCGCCCGAACAGGCAGGGGAGCCAACTTCGGCGGGAGTCGTGACATTACCAAGTAATTAGAGCAGTAAAAATAAATGTTTTGTCATACCCGTGTTATACGGTCTGATATACCACGGCTGTCAGCCAATCAGCATTCAGGGCTCGAACCACCCAGTAGTTTTTAGTATGTCAAATCAAAATATGGGTTGTTAGACTTGTTAAGCATTATAGAAGTACTAATTCTCATACTGTCTTTGACCTGCATACAGATTAGTGTAGGTATGGTACCTTTCTTCATCAATGCTGGTTTGTGAGTTCAAGGCAGTGAGCTGTGTGTGTGAGTTGTCTCTTTGGTCATTCAGTTGCTTGGTCATTATCCTTCTAGCCAGTGACCAGAGAGAGAGTTCCTTGTACCGCCACCTCACTCAGATCCACACTCTTTTTTCCAGTACCATATTGTACAAAATCGATTCCATGACAGAGTTGCTATTCCTGTCTGTCTTAAAGTAGGTACTGTATATGAACTGCATACAGATTAGGTGAAAATGGTAGCATGGTACCAGATTAAGTTTCATCCAGTCTTTTCCCAATAGAAGCCAAACTCTAGTGGCAACAGCGTTAGACGGGGGCCCGCCCTGCTTGTACAATTGTAGCAGCAACACTGATACCATCACTGACTTTATTTGTCTTTCCATTTCTCCCAGGTGCTGAGGAGAAGATCTTGGAGGACTTCCGAGAGGTGTACAGCCCTGTTGCCTTTGATTTCCACCTGCAGGCCATGGTGCAGTCGGCTGGTAAACTGGTCCTCATAGACAAGCTGCTGCCCAAGATGAAGGCCGGGGGACACAAGGTCCTCATCTTCTCCCAGATGGTCCGCTGTCTGGATATCCTGGAGGACTACCTCATCCAGAGAAGGTACTGCTGCCTGCCTCTCTTCTCGCCTTGTATTACTATGCTCCCAAGTACTCCACTCCAATAGAAGCGTGGAAATCAAGGTTCTCTTTCCTCGGATATTTCATATTGTGAGATGAGGTAGTTTGAGATGAGATATATAATGTTTATTACTTTGTGTCAGTGCATGTAGAATTTTAAATGCCCTCTGCAGTTTCAGCTAGGCTGATGCGGAAAAAGACAGGAATCATGCTTGAAAGGGTAATAGACTTTGTAATTTCCATTTTTCAGCTCCATTTTCAAAGTGAAGTATTTATGGTTTATTATCTGGTGTTAGCTAGCTAGCAGTTTGCAGTGCAACAAAAGCTGAATCACTCCAGTACTTTCCCTTATTAAATTGAATGTAGTTGAAGAGAAATGTTGAATATCTAAGCATTAGCCTCGCTCTTCAGTGACTGTCTGAGAAAGAGCCTTTTAAAGCCCCCAGTGCTCATCACTCCATAATGCTACCCAGAGCAGGGAGATGATAAAGACTGCGTAACAGAAGCAGAAAAATGTACCAAGACCCTTTCATTCAAGGTCTTAATCTCCTGGCTTAATGAGCTTCCTGTTTGCACGCTAAATGAAAAGGATATTATCCCAGCAGCCCGTCTAAGCTGAGGAAAGCGGGCGACTGGCCTGGTCTGTGTGGTCTCTCTATATCTTCCTCCCTTTCCCTCCTGATATCTCTGTCCTCTCTCTTCTTCTCCCTCTCTCTATCCTCTCCTCTTGTCTCTCTCACTATCCTGTGCCTGGCCCTGTGTTCTTCTCCCCTCCCTGCTTCTTTCTGGCACTCAAACCCCAAACCAAACCAGTGTAAACACACAAGGCGAGGTGCTCCGCTCAGTGGCAAGGCAAGGCTTAGCCGGGGATCAGCGGCAGGTCACAGACTCCCTCGGGGAACTCCCACATCAGACAGAGGGAGAGAGGAGTATGTGGGTGGGTGGAGAGAAGTGGGTCACTGTAGAGGTGAGGTGTGTAAGGTGAAGAAGATGAGGGGTAGGATGTGGGGTGAGGCGAAGCCAGTGCTCCTGGGAAAGAGGCTGCTCTTGATCAGCGTGCTAAACCACCTTGTTCTCTGCCAGAGAAAGGGGGAGGAAGGATGAAAGTAGGGAGAGAGAGCAGAATAGAGAGAGAGGGGAAAAGAGAGACAGGAATGGAGGAAAGAAGGAGAGAACTAGTGAATGTTGTTTTACAGTGGGTGACAAAAACAAATTCCTGGAAATATTGTGTGGCAATTGGAGGCCTCTTAGTGTGTGATGGTTGGTGTTGTATCAGCTACTGTAAAGCTCAGTGTCGTACTGTATGTAAATGTTGCCCTTCATGATACTTGGATGTGACACAAGAACATGTGTAATTATGTGTACTAGAAGATCCTACTCCAACCCTGCATGGTCCTGTGTTCCTCAGGTACCTGTATGAGCGTATCGATGGCAGAGTGAGAGGTAACCTGCGTCAGGCAGCTATAGACCGTTTCAGCAAACCAGACTCGGATCGCTTTGTGTTCCTGCTGTGTACCCGGGCTGGAGGTCTGGGCATCAACTTGACTGCTGCTGACACCTGTATCATCTTTGACTCAGACTGGAACCCACAGAACGACCTGCAGGTAAAGACACACACAGACATTGAAAGTGACTTCAGCCTCCACTGTAATACAATTAGCAACAAAGGTGTGGTCACTTTCTATTTCAATTCAGGAAGTCCTTGAATTGAGAAGTGCCTTTTATATCCTATTATAATAGTTTAACTTTTTCATTGACACAGTTTGGATAGTAAAATGTATGTATTTATGACTAAGTCGTTTTGGATAAAAGCGTCTGCTAAATGGCATATATTATATTATTATAGCAGAGCAACGATCTTGATCCTGAAGTAATTTTTATTGGACAAATATAAAATGTATTGGGCTGGTCATAACCAAGTTATTTTCTATTATTCTCAGGCCCAGGCTCGCTGCCATAGGATTGGTCAGAACAAGGCGGTGAAGGTGTACCGTCTGATCACCAGGAACTCTTACGAGCGGGAGATGTTTGACCGGGCCAGCCTCAAACTGGGCCTGGACAAGGCTGTGCTGCAGAGCATGAGTGGCAGAGAGAACAGCGTGCCGGGAGGAGGGGTGAGTCTGCTGTGTTCGTCATACACACACACACACACACACACACTGCAGCACCTGTATCATGCTCTATGCATTCGGAAAGTATTCTGACCCCTTGACTTTTCCCACATTTTGTTATGTTACAGCCTTATTCTAAAATTGATTAAATATAATTTTTTTTCTCAGCAATCTACACACAATAACCCATAATAACAAAGCAAAAACAGGTTTACAGGTTTTCAGTTTTTTGCAAATGTATTACAAATAAAAAACATATACCTTATTTACATAAGTATTCAGACCATTTGCTATGAGACTCGAAATTGAGCTCAGGTGCATCCTGTTTCCATTGATCATCCTTGAGATGTTTCTACAACCTAATTGGAGTCCACCTGTGGTAAATTCAATTGATTGGACATGATTTGGAAAAGCACACACCTGTCTATATAAGGTCCCACAGTTGACAGTGCGTATCAGAGCAAAAATCAAGCAATGATGTCGAAGGAATTGCCCGTAGAGCTCCGAGACAGGATTGTGTCGAGGCACAGATCTGGGGAAGGGTACCAAAACATTTCTACAGCATTGAAGGTCCGCAAGAACACAGTGGCCTCCATCATTCTTAAATGAAAGAAGTTTGGAACCACCAAGACTCTCCCTAGAGCTGGCCGCCCGGCCAAACTGAGCAATCGGGAATAAGGGCCTTCGTCAAAGAGGTGACCAAGAACCCGATGGTCACTGACAGAGCTCTAGAGTTCCTCTGTGGAGATGGGAGAACCTTCCAGAATGACAGCCATCTCTACAGCACTCCACCAATCAGGCCTTTATGGTAGAGTGAAAGCCACATGACAGAACGCTTGGAGTTTGCCAAAAGGCACCTAAAACTCTCAGATCATGAGAAACAAGATTCTCTGGTCTGATGAATCCAAGATTGAACTCTTTGGTCTGAATGCCAAGCGTCACATCTGGAGAAAACCTGGCACCATCCCTACAGTGTAGCATGGTGGTGGCAGCATCATGCTGTGGTAATGTTTTTCAGTGGCAGGGACTGGGAGACCAGTCAAGATTGATGCAAAGATGAATGGAGCAAAGTACAGAGAGATCCTTGATTAAAACCTGCTCCAGAGTGCTCAGGACCTCAGACTGGGGCGGAGGTTCACCTTCCAACAGGACAACAACGCTATGCACACAGCCAAGACAACACAGGAGTGGCTTCGGGACAAGTCTCTGAATGTCCTTGAGTGGCCCAGCCAGAGCCAGGACTTGAACCCGATCAAACTTCTCTGGAGAGACCTGAAAATAGCTGTGCAGCGACGCTCCCCATCCAACCTGACAGAGCTTGAGAGGATCTGCAGAGAAGAATGGGAGAAACTCCCTAAATACAGGTGTGCCAAGCTTGTAGCGTCATACCCAAGAAGAGTCAATTATGTAATCACTGCCAAAGGTGCTTCAACAAAGTACTGAGTAAAGGGCCTGAATACTTATGTAAATGTCATTTTTCTTCTTTAAAAAAAATAATATATATACATTTGCAAAGCAAAATATATATATATGATTTTTGCTTTGTCATTATGGGGTATTGTGTGTATATTGATGAGGGGAAAAAATGATTTCATCCATTTTAGAATAAGGCTGTAATGTAACAAAATGTGTAAAAAGTCAAGGGGACAGAATATATTCCGAAGGCACAAAATGTTAAGTCTATTCTACAAAATGAGAGTGTAGAAAGTGGACTGGTCAATATAATAAACACAGCTTTGAGATATCCTCTTAGTGCATCATCAGTGTGTAGGAGGAGCTTAGCTGTTTCTCTCTCTGGATTAGCTGGACTATCAGGAAGAAAGTGTTGAGCAGACATTATCACCACCAGCTGCATACTAACACACCATAGGTCAGCTGGGGGTTGCTGCTACTCTTAAATATTTAAAAAGGTCTGGCATGTGATCCAGTTCAGCTTCAGTTCAACTAACTGTCTCGCTCCTCGTTTCTCACACTAGAGTGTCTGTCTGTTTTTGTGTGGTGTTAATGCGTGTGCATGTGTTGTGCACATGTTTGTGTGTACAAGGATGTAATGTGTAAATAGTCCAGTCTGTGATCGACTGTAGTCCATCATCAGTTCCCCTAACACCCTCTCTGTTTCTCCTTCTCCCCCTCCCCTCTCTCCAGCCGACCCAGCAGCAGCTGTCTAAAAAGGAGATTGAGGACCTGCTGAGGAAAGGGGCGTATGGAGCTCTGATGGACGATGAGGATGAGGGGGCCAAGTTCTGTGAGGAGGATATCGACCAGATCCTTCAACGCAGGACCAAGACCATCACCATCGAGTCTGAGGGACGGGGATCTACCTTTGCCAAGGTACCCAGTGACTGAAAGAGCACCACACAGTGGTCATTGTTTGAATGTTGCTATCTTTTTCCTTTCTGCATGACTAACAGTAGTAACCAGTGTCTCCTGTCTACTCTCATGTCACTCTTCATCACAGACTCTCAGCTCTGTTAGGAGACTCAGACTTCTCATTGAAGGAGACTCAGGAAGGAACAGTGAATCTGATTATCAAGGTTTAATGTGATATAATGTCTCCTTCTCTCTCAGGCCAGTTTTGTGGCATCCGGAAACCGCACAGATATTTCTCTGGACGACCCCAACTTCTGGGACAAGTGGGCCAAGAAGGCTGAGATTGACATGGACACTGCCAATGGCAGAGTAAGTAATGCTTTAGTTTAAACACTGAACCTGCTCTTTCTGGACATGATGAGATATGTTATATAGGAGATAAGATCAATGCCATGTGTGAATTTGCTACAATAGTATCTGAGTATCTGTGTGTGTTCCTATTCCACAACAGAACAGCCTGGTAATTGACACTCCGAGGGTGAGGAAGCAGACCCGACCCTTCAGTGCCACTAAGGACGAGCTGGCAGAGCTGTCAGAGGGGGAGAGTGACAACGAGGACAAGCCCAAGCTCCGCCGGCCCCACGACCGCCTCAACAGCTATGGCAGGACAGAGTGCTTCAGAGTGGAGAAGAACCTATTAGTATACGGGTCAGTGACAGTGACTGGACCACTTATGCTAGATAATATACAAACCAACATTGATACTAAATCAAATCAAATCAAATTTTATTTGTCACATACACATGGTTAGCAGATGTTAATGCGAGTGTAGCGAAATGCTTGTGCTTCTAGTTCCGACAATGCAGTAATAACCAACAAGTAATCTAACTAACAATTCCAAAACTACTGTCTTGTACACAGTGTGAGGGGATAAAGAATATGTACATAAGGATATATGAATGAGTGATGGTACAGAGCAGCATAGGCAGATACAGTAGATTGTATCGAGTGCAGTATATACATATGAGATGAGTATGTAAACAAAGTGGCATAGTTAAAGTGGCTAGTGATACATGTATTACATAAGGATACAGTCGATGATATAGAGTACAGTATATACATATGTATGCCTATGAGATGAATAATGTAGGGTAAGTAACATTATATAAGGTAGCATTGTTTAAAGTGGCTAGTGATATATTTACATCATTTCCCATCAATTCCCATTATTAAAGTGGCTGGAGTTGAGTCAGTGTCAGTGTGTTGGCAGCAGCCACTCAATGTTAGTGGTGGCTGTTTAACAGTCTGATAGCCTTGAGATAGAAGCTGTTTTTCAGTCTCTCGGTCCCAGCTTTGATGCACCTGTACTGACCTCGCCTTCTGGATGATAGCGGGGTGAACAGGCAGTGGCTTGGGTGGTTGATGTCCTTGATGATCTTTATGGCCTTCCTGTGACATCGGGTGGTGTAGGTGTCCTGGAGGGCAGGTAGTTTGCCCCCGGTGATGCGTTGTGCAGACCTCACTACCCTCTGGAGGGCCTTACGGTTGAGGGCGGAGCAGTTGCCGAACCAGGCGGTGATACAGCCCGCCAGGATGCTCTCGATTGTGCATCTGTAGAAGTTTGTGAGTGCTTTTGGTGACAAGCCGAATTTCTTCAGCCTCCTGAGGTTGAAGAGGCGCTGCTGCGCCTTCTTCACAATGCTGTCTGTGTGAGTGGACCAATTCAGTTTGTCTGTGATGTGTATGCCGAGGAACTTAAAACTTGCTACCCTCTCCACTACTGTTCCATCGATGTGGATAGGGGGGTGTTCCCTCTGCTGTTTCCTGAAGTCCACAATCATCTCCTTAGTTTTGTTGACGTTGAGTGTGAGGTTATTTTCCTGACACCACACTCCGAGGGCCCTCACCTCCTCCCTGTAGGCCGCCTCGTCGTTGTTGGTAATCAAGCCTACCACTGTTGTGTCGTCCGCAAACTTGATGATTGAGTTGGAGGCGTGCGTGGCCACGCAGTCGTGGGTGAACAGGGAGTACAGGAGAGGGCTCAGAACGCACCCTAACAATGTTCTTTAATACTTATCTTGGGGACCCACAGAATGTGCAGACTTGAGTTTCAGCCCAGACCAACCACATCTTGTTCTTAGTGTTACTGCTGTACAGTATTATGTCTGTACTGTGGCTCTCCTGTGTTATCCATCTATATTGTACAGTGTTGTCTGTATTGAGGCTCTCCTGTGTTGTCCATCTATATTGTACAGTATTGTGTCTGTACTGAGGCTCTCCTGTGTTGTCCATCTATATTGTACAGTATTGTGTCTGTACTGAGGCTCTCCTGTGTTGTCCATCTATATTGTACAGTATTGTGTCTGTACTGAGGCTCTCCTGTGTTGTCCATCTATATTGTACAGTATTGTGTCTGTACTGAGGCTCTCCTGTGTTGTCCATCTATATTGTACAGTGTTGTCTGTCCTGAGGCTCTCCTGTGTTGTCCTTCTATATTGTACAGTATTGTGTCTGTACTGAGGCTCTCCTGTGTTGTCCATCTATATTGTACAGTGTTGTCTGTACTGAGGCTCTCCTGTGTTGTCCATCTATATTGTACAGTATTGTGTCTGTACTGAGGCTCTCCTGTGTTGTCCATCTATAATGTACAGTATTGTGTCTGTACTGAGGCTCTCCTGTGTTGTCCATCTATATTGTACAGTATTGTGTCTGTACTGAGGCTCTCCTGTGTTGTCCATCTATATTGTACAGTATTGTGTCTGTACTGAGGCTCTCCTGTGTTGTCCATCTATATTGTACAGTATTGTGTCTGTACTGAGGCTCTCCTGTGTTGTCCATCTATAATGTACAGTATTGTGTCTGTACTGAGGCTCTCATGTGTTGTCCATCTATAATGTACAGTATTGTGTCTGTACTGAGGCTCTCCTGTGTTGTCCATCTATATTGTACAGTATTGTGTCTGTACTGAGGCTCTCCTGTGTTGTCCATCTATATTGTACAGTATTGTGTCTGTACTGAGGCTCTCCTGTGTTGTCCATCTATATTGTACAGTATTGTGTCTGTACTGAGGCTCTCCTGTGTTGTCCATCTATAATGTACAGTATTTGTCTCCTGTATTGACCCTCTCCTCTCCTGTGTTGTCCATCTATATTGTACAGTATTTGTCTCCAGTATTGACCCTCTCCTCTCCTGTGTTGTCCATCTATATTGTACAGTATTTGTCTCCTGTATTGACCCTCTCCTCTCCTGTGTTGTCCATCTATATTGTACAGTATTTGTCTCCTGTATTGACCCTCTCCTCTCCTGTGTTGTCCATCTATATTGTACAGTATTTGTCTCCTGTATTGACCCTCTCCTCTCCTGTGTTGTCCATCTATATTGTACAGTATTTGTCTCCTGTATTGACCCTCTCCTCTCCTGTGTTGTCCATCTATATTGTACAGTATTTGTCTCCTGTATTGACCCTCTCCTCTCCTGTGTTGTCCATCTATATTGTACAGTATTTGTCTCCTGTATTGACCCTCTCCTCTCCTGTGTTGTCCATCTATAATGTACAGTATTTGTCTCCTGTATTGACCCTCTCCTCTCCTGTGTTGTCCATCTATATTGTACAGTATTTGTCTCCTGTATTGACCCTCTCCTCTCCTGTGTTGTCCATCTATATCAGGGGTGTACAGTATTTGTCTCCTGTATTGACCCTCTCCTCTCCTGTGTTGTCCATCTATTTTATCAGCCAACTGTGTGCTCGGGAACGCACTGGTAGAGAGCTTCTCTTTCATGGTCTGGCAGCTGGGAAAGTGGCTCAAATTTTCTTTCCGCATCTGCGTCTCCCACAGAGTCAGTTTGGTTTTAAATGCCTTCACTGTACTGTACATATCAGAGATGACACGATCCCGACCCTGCAGCTGCAAGTTTATTGCATTCAGATGACTCGTAATGTCATACACAGAAACATTTCGTCTCGGAGTTGTGTTGTGTCTTTCCCTTTGTGTCCAAGAACAGACAAATCTCCTCACGAAGCTCCATCTTTGAAGCACCTTTCTCTTAGCCATCGCACCTGTATTTTCAAGGCTTTACCGCACAACGCTTCCTGGTGTATGATACAATGATAAGCTGTCAGCTCACCTGTCGCGTTTTCCTCTTGCATCTTTTCCCGTATCTTCGCCACCAGTCCGCTCCTGTGTCCACACATCGCAGGTGCTCCGTCGGTTGTCAAACCCACGAGTTTTTCCCAAGGCAGCTCCATCTCATTTACACATCTTGACACCTCTTCATACAAATCATGTATAGGACGTTGTCTCCTGTATTGACCCTCTCCTCTCCTGTGTTGTCCATCTATATCCACCTGTACAGTATTTGTCTCCTGCTGTGCCAATAAATATTGAAATGAAGCAGCCTACTGCTCGGTGTCACCTGTGTTGTAGTATTGGTGCCATTGACCCTCCTGTATTGACCCTCTCCTCTCCTGTGTTGTCCATCTATATTGTACAGTATTTGTCTCCTCTCCTGTGTTGTCCATCTATATTGTACAGTATTTGTCTCCAGTATTGACCCTCTCCTCTCCTGTGTTGTCCATCTATAATGTACAGTATTTGTCTCCTGTATTGACCCTCTCCTCTCCTGTGTTGTCCATCTATATTGTACAGTATTTGTCTCCTGTATTGACCCTCTCCTCTCCTGTGTCGTCCAGGTGGGGTCGTTGGAAGGATATCCTGCTCCATGGTCGTTTTAAGAAGCAGCTGACAGAGCGTGATGTAGAGTCTATCTGCAGAGCCCTTCTGGCCTACTGTCTGGTTCACTACCGCGGTGACGACAAGATCAAGAGCTTCATGTGGGACCTGATCGCCCCCTCCGAGGACGGACAGACCAAGGAACTACAGAACCACCTGGGTACGTTACAACCTCACAATTACCAAACCTCAGGGGTCCAACCACAAATTAGAATCTGGTTCCTCTCAAGTAATTCTTCCTTTAAAGGGCATTTCCCCTTACCACTGTGCTATTGGTTTACTGTTAATGTTTTTAATGTGGGTTTATAAACCGGTGTCCATAACCACAAATTGTATCTGTGTTCCTCCCTCAGGTCTGTCGACCCCAGTCCCCAGAGGCAGGAAAGGGAAGAAGATGAAGACTCAATCCAGCACATTTGACATCCAGAAGGCTGAGTGGATCAGGAAGCACAACCCAGAACACATGCTGCAGGACGAGGGATACAAGAAGCACCTCAAACACCACTGCAACAAGTAAGAAGCTACTCTTGGTACAATAGGTCTATAGTATTAAATATATTCAGTACACTTTTCGATTTTTTTTATGGTATTGTTGTCTAATAGTTACATTAACAAAGACAAGTTGTTTGTTCCAATGTGTCTTAGCTTGGTTTTTATTGATGTTTTTATTGATGTTGGAAATATATATCTATATATCTCTGTCGTATATAGAGTTGAGAACATTTTTTAAACTTCTCATATTTTGTATTTCCCTCAGTTTGCTTCAGTGTGTTGAAGCTAGCCTGTGTGAAAACATAATTATGTTTTTGTCAATAGCAGAGTTTTGACTCCTGCACATCAACACCACTGTCTGGAATTAAGACAAATTGAAGCAGCCATCTTCTCCATCTGTGGCTTTCCTCTATTAATGACCGTGAATCAGATTATAGATTACACTGCTGAATGATAATCATCTGAATGGGATTTTAACACAAACTGATAGCTGTCATTGATCTTTTATTGACAGATAGAAAAAACAGATTACACTACAGCCAGGGATTTATTATATGTTATACTGTATACATAGATGATGATGATGATGGGGAGAAGAAAACAACTCTTACATCCAATGAAATGGTTTGAAATATGAACCTATAAGTTAGCAGATAATGGTTGTTGAGATATAAAACTTATCCAAATAGATGATGGTTGTTGAGATATAAAACTTATCCAACTAGATGTAGATGATGGTTGTTGAGATATGGTTGTTTAGATATAAAACAGCTTATGATTGTTGTTGAGATATAAAACCAACTAGATGATGGTTGTTTAGAGATAGATGATGGTTGTTGAGATATAAAACTTATCCAACTAGATGTAGATGATGGTTGTTGAGATATAAAACAGCCAAATAGATGATGGTTGTTTAGATATAAAACAGCCAAATAGATGATGGTTGTTGAGATATAAAACTTATCCAACTAGATGATGGTTGTTGAGATATAAAACTTATCCAACTAGATGATTGTTGTTGAGATATAAAACTTATCCAAATAGATGATGGTTGTTGAGATATACAACTTATCCAACTAGATGTAGATGATGGTTGTTGAGATATAAAACTTATCCAAATAGATGATGGTTGTTGAGATATAAAATAGCCAAATAGATGATTCTTGTTGAGATATAAAACTTATCCAAATAGATGATGGTTGTTGAGATATACAACTTATCCAACTAGATGTAGATGATGGTTGTTGAGATATAAAACTTATCCAAATAGATGATGGTTGTTGAGATATAAAACTTATCCAAATAGATGATGGTTGTTGAGATATACAACTTATCCAAATAGATGATGGTTGTTGAGATATAAAACTTATCCAACTAGATGTAGATGATGGTTGTTGAGATATAAAACTTATCCAAATAGATGATGGTTGTTGAGATATAAAACTTATCCAAATAGATGATGGTTGTTGAGATATAAAACTTATCCAAATAGATGATGGTTGTTGAGATATAAAACTTATCCAAATAGATGATGGTTGTTGAGATATAAAACAGCCAAATAGATGATGGTTGTTGAGATATAAAACTTATCCAAATAGATGATGTTTGCTTAGATATAAAACAGCCAAATAGATGATGGTTGTTGAGATATAAAACAGCCAAATAGATGATGGTTGTTGAGATATAAAACAGCCAAATAGATGATTGTAGTTGAGATATAAAACTTATCCAAATAGATGATGGTTGTTGAGATATAAAACTTATCCAAATAGATGATGGTTGTTGAGATATAAAACAGCCAAATAGATGATTGTTGTTGAGATATAAAACTTATCCAAATAGATGATGGTTGTTGAGATATACAACTTATCCAAATAGATGATGGTTGTTGAGATATACAACTTATCCAACTAGATGTAGATGATGGTTGTTGAGATATAAAACTTATCCAAATAGATGATGGTTGTTGAGATATAAAACTTATCCAAATAGATGATGGTTGTTTACATATAAAACAGCCAAATAGATGATGGTTGTTTAGATATAAAACAGCCAAATAGATGATGGTTGTTGAGATATAAAACTTATCCAAATAGATGATGGTTGTTGAGATATAAAACTTAGCCAAATAGATGATTGTTGTTGAGATATAAAACAGCCAAATAGATGATGGTTGTTGAGATATAAAACTGCCAAATAGATGATGGTTGTTGAGATATAAAACTTAGCCAAATAGATGATGGTTGTTGAGATATAAAACAGCCAAATAGATGATGGTTGTTGAGATATAAAACAGCCAAATAGATGATGGTTGTTGAGATATAAAACAGCCAAATAGATGATGGTTGTTGAGATATAAAACTTATCCAACTAGATGATGGTTGTTGAGATATAAAACAGCCAAATAGATGATGGTTGTTGAGATATAAAACTTAGCCAAATAGATGATGGTTGTTGAGATATAAAACTTAGCCAAATAGATGATGGTTGTTGAGATATAAAACAGCCAAATAGATGATGGTTGTTGAGATATAAAACTTAGCCAAATAGATGATGGTTGTTGAGATATAAAACAGCCAAATAGATGATGGTTGTTTAGATATAAAACAGCCAAATAGATGATGGTTGTTGAGATATACAACTTATCCAACTAGATGTAGATGATGGTTGTTGAGATATAAAACTTATCCAACTAGATGCTGGTTGTTGAGATATAAAACTTAGCCAAATAGATGATGGTTGTTGAGATATAAAACAGCCAAATAGATGATGGTGAAATGTGTTAAACTACAGTAAATAGATGTAGGTTGCTGTCTTTCTAAAGGGGGTTGTTTGGGGGTTTGTCTCCTGCCATTCTGCTTTAAACAGAGTCATGCAGGGCTTCCACAGAAAGTTCCCCATTGTTCCCAGAGCAGTAGTGCTGAAGCCAGGGATCGTGTGATGGGAGGCTCTCTGGTCAAACGGGGACACACTCTGTGGCTTTGCTGACCTCCGCGTTTTCCCCTCAGGGAGGAATGTGGACTGGCGTGGGGATGGGGCATGCACAAGCATGGCCCCCTACTGTCCCTGTCCCACACAGAGATCCAGCACCCTGTCCTATGATAATGACATTTAGAAGATGTGTGTTCAATACTGTGTAGCTACTAGTACTGGCCTGTTAGGAATGTAAGGTTAAGACTGACGAGGCCTGTGTTCTGTTGGGATATGTGTAACATTCTCAGTATGACTTGTGCTAGTACATGTCATATATATGATCAAATCAAATCAAATTTTATTTGTCACATACACATGGTTAGCAGATGTTAATGCGAGTGTAGCGAAATGCTTGTGCTTCTAGTTCCGACAATGCAGTAATAACCAACAAGTAATCTAACTAACAATTCCAAAACTACTGTCTTGTACACAGTGTGAGGGGATAAAGAATATGTACATAAGGATATATGAATGAGTGATGGTACAGAGCAGCATAGGCAGATACAGTAGATTGTATCGAGTACAGTATATACATATGAGATGAGTATGTAAACAAAGTGGCATAGTTAAAGTGGCTAGTGATACATGTATTACATAAGGATACAGTCGATGATATAGAGTACAGTATATACGTATGCATATGAGATGAATAATGTAGGGTAAGTAACATTATATAAGGTAGCATTGTTTAAAGTGGCTAGTGATATATTTACATCATTTCCCATCAATTCCCATTATTATAGTGGCTGGAGTTGAGTCAGTGTCAGTGTGTTGGCAGCAGCCACTCAATGTTAGTGGTGGCTGTTTAACAGTCTGATAGCCTTGAGATAGAAGCTGTTTTTCAGTCTCTCGGTCCCAGCTTTGATGCACCTGTACTGACCTCGCCTTCTGGATGATAGCGGGGTGAACAGGCAGTGGCTCGGGTGGTTGATGTCCTTGATGATCTTTATGGCCTTCCTGTGACATCGGGTGGTGTAGGTGTCCTGGAGGGCAGGTAGTTTGCCCCCGGTGATGCGTTGTGCAGACCTCACTACCCTCAGTCATTTACCGTGACGCTCTCTGTGGCACAGACACGGTCTCACTCTCTATGGCACATACACTGTCTCACTCTCTATGGCACAGATATTGTCTCACTCTCTATGATCTGCATGTGATTGTGGGTGTGTGTTTACCTTTATGTATCTGACTGTTTGTATCATGTGGACTGTTTGTATTGTGTGTGTGTGTGTGTGTGTGTGTGTGTGTGTGTGTGTGTGTGTGTGTGTGTGTGTGTGTGTGTGTGTGTGTGTGTGTGTGTGTGTGTGTGTGTGTGTGTGTGTACTCACACTCATGTGCATGTATGAGCTCTATGTCTGGGGCAGAGAGGTTCCCTTCTCCGACAGATACCTCCCACACTCCAGGCTGTCTGTCTGAGTGTAAGAGAGAGAGGGAATGCGTGATGACAGCCACAGGAAACAGCAGCTGCTGCAGGGAGACCCAGGGCACAGCCCCTCAGAGGCAGGGAGGGAGGGGAGAGGCCTGGACCTGAGCTTCAGCACTGGAGCTCACAGCTCTGCCTGCAGAAGGGGTGTTCTCATGTCACTCCCTTTCCACTAGTGTCATACTGGATGTGTAAAGCTAGGGCCACACACACCATCTGAAGAAATCTACACTGGACCTTTTAACCTGCCACACTGTTAGACAGATTTTTTAAAAACTAGATTTTCTCAGACCCTAGCTTGAGAGAGGAAGGGAGACTAGAATGTATGCCAGTCCATCACAGATCAGGCATACCATACTCCACCCACCACCCTCCACCTTCCACCTCACTGATGCCTGGCTGGGTGCGTCATGGAAACAGCATCTCTCCTCTGACTCAGCCTGCCTCTCTCTTCTCTCCTCTCCCTGCCAGCCCAGAGATCACATCATATCACACCACTCATCTCTATGGCACAGACATTGTCTCACTCCCTATGGCACAGACATTGTCTCACTCCCTATGGCACAGACACTGTCTCAGTCTCTATGGCACAGACACTGTCTCAGTCTCTATGGCACAGACACTGTCTCAGTCTCTATGGCACAGACACTGGCTCAGTCTCTGTGGCATAGACACTGTCTCAGTCTCTATGGCACAGACACTGGCTCAGTCTCTGTGGCATAGACACTGTCTCGCTCTCTATGGTACAGACACTGTCTCGCTCTCTATGGTACAGACACTGTCTCGCTCTCTATGGCACAGACACTGTCTCGCTCTCTATGGCACATACACTGTCTCGCTCTCTATGGCACAGACACTGTCTCGCTCTCTATGGCACAGACACTGTCTCGCTCTCTGTGGCACAGACACTGTCTCGCTCTCTGTGGCACAGACACTGTCTCACTCTCTATGGCACATACACTGTCTCACTCTCTATGGCACAGACATTGTCTCACTCTCTATGGCACAGACACTGTCTCACTCTCTATGGCACAGACACTGTCTCACTCTCTATGGCACAGACACTGTATCAGGGACTGACTACACAGTGACTGTACTGTCTGCATATGTTCTATCCCACTCCATTTTGGGCATGTGTGTATCATTGAAGACAACATTTATACAGTATATACAACAATACAAGATGTTTCCCTTTGCATGGACAGTTGATCTACCGTGACGAGCTAGGCACTGTGTTTCAGTCATCTACCGTGACGAGCTTGGCACAGCATTTCAGTCATCTACCGTGACAAGCTAGGCACCGTGTTTCAGTCATCTACCATGACGAGCTAGGCACCGCGTTTCAGTCATCTACCATGACAAGCTAGGCACAGCATTTCAGTCATCTACCGTGACAAGCTAGGCACAGCATTTCAGTCATCCGCCGTGACGAGCTAGGCACAGCGTTTCAGTCATCTACCGTGACGAGCTAGGCACCGCGTTTCAGTCATTTACCGTGACGAGCTAGGCACAGCATTTCAGTCATCTACCGTGACGAGCTAGGCACAGCGTTTCAGTCATCTACCGTGACGAGCTAGGCACAGCGTTTCAGTCATCTACCGTGACGAGCTAGGCACAGCGTTTCAGTCATCTACCGTGACGAGCTAGGCACAGCGTTTCAGTCATCTACCGTGACGAGCTAGGCACAGCATTTCAGTCATCTACCGTGACGAGCTAGGCACAGCATTTCAGTCATCCGCCGTGACGAGCTAGGCACAGCGTTTCAGTCCTCTACCGTGACCAGCTAGGCACAGCATTTCAGTCCTCTACCATGACGAGCTAGGCACAGCATTTCAGTCATCTGCCGTGACGAGCTAGGCACAGCATTTCAGTCATCCGCCGTGACGAGCCAGGCACAGCATTTCAGTCATCTGCCGAGACGAGCTAGGGACAGCATTTCAGTCATCTACCGTGACGAGCTAGGCACAGCATTTCAGTCATCTACCGTGACGAGCTAGGCACAGCATTTCAGTCATCTACCGTGACGAGCTAGGCACAGCATTTCAGTCATCTACCGTGACGAGCTAGGCACAGCATTTCAGTCATCTACCGTGACGAGCTAGGCACAGCATTTCAGTCATCTGCCGTGACGAGCTAGGCACAGCATTTCAATCATCCGCCGTGACGAGCTAGGCACAGCATTTCAGTCATCCGCCGTGACGAGCTAGGCACAGCATTTCAGTCATCTACCGTGACGAGCTAGGCACAGCATTTCAGTCATCCAGGAGGAAATTGAGAATGTGTGTGAGAGAGTGTGATATTTTTATTGTGTGTATGCATGAGTTTGTACGCCTGTGTGTGGTGTGTGGTGTGTGGTGTGTGTGTGTGTGTGTGTGTGTGTGTGTGTGTGTGTGTGTGTGTGTGTGTGTGTGTGTGTGTGTGTGTGATTACGGACGTGAGTGCGTGTGAAAACTGTTCTGCTCTCTCAGCGTTTGTGCGTGCTGAGGCTTTGTGGTGACCGTGGGCGGGGCTGTGTCTGTGTGCAGGGTGTTGCTGCGGGTTAGAATGCTCTACTACCTGAAACAAGAGGTGATGGGAAGCCAGTCACAGAAGATACTGGACGGCGTGGACTCCAGGTGAGCTGAACTTTCACCTGTTTTACAACCAAACAGCTCTGAACATTGATACCCTTAGAGTAGAGAACACAACATTTCCGAAGCTCACATGCACTCTCTCTGTCTATCCTCTAATTGGTCATTTCAGTTATTAGATTATTTGAAGAGGATTACACTATTTACGCCATTATTTTGAGATAGTCGGATTGATCGGTGGCTATTCAGGCTAGACTGAATGTTATGCCAAACAGTTCAGCCAGGCTGCCAGCACTATGCCAGTATTTGTTTAAGTTTGGGATTTCTGGTAAGCTGCTGGCATGCAAATTCAGCTGACACATCGTTTTAGAAGGTTCCGTTTACATTCACTTTTTAAATAAAAACCTGTTCATTCATAGGCCCATGTTGTTCATGTTTTCCATGGTAAGGACATAGACCATACATGACAGGTTGTTCCCATACATACTGTAGCTGTCTCTATCTATCACCATGTCTGAAGGAGGACACAGCTAGTCAGACTCAGGGAAGGAAGGTCCATGTATAACAGAGGGCACAGCTAGTCAGACTCAGGGAAGGAAGGTCCATGTATAACAGAGGGCACAGCTAGTCAGACTCAGGGAAGGAAGGTCCATGTATAACAGAGGGCACAGCTAGTCAGACTCAGGGAAGGAAGGTCCATGTCTGAAGGAGGGCGCAGCTAGTCAGACTCAGGGAAGGAAGGTCCATGTCTGAATGAGGGCACAGCTAGTCAGACTCAGGGAAGGAAGGTCCATGTCTGAAGGAGGGCACAGCTAGTCAGACTCAGGGAAGGAAGGTCCATGTCTGAAGGAGGGCACAGCTAGTCAGACTCAGGGAAGGAAAGTCCATGTCTGAAGGAGGGCACAGCTAGTCAGACTCAGGGAAGGAAGGTCCATGTCTGAAGGAGGGCACAGCTAGTCAGACTCAGGGAAGGAAGGTCCATGTCTGAAGGAGGGCACAGCTAGTCAGACTCAGGGAAGGAAGGTCCATGTCTGAAGGAGGGCACAGCTAGTCAGACTCAGGGAAGGAAAGTCCATGTCTGAAGGAGGGCACAGCTAGTCAGACTCAGGGAAGGAAGGTCCATGTATAACAGAGGGCACAGCTGGTCAGACTCAGGGAAGGAAGGTCCATGTATAACAGAGGGCACAGCTAGTCAGACTCAGGGAAGGAAGGTCCATGTCTGAAGGAGGGCACAGCTAGTCAGACTCAGGGAAGGAAGGTCCATGTATAACAGAGGGCACAGCTAGTCAGACTCAGGGAAGGAAGGTCCATGTCTGAAGGAGGGCACAGCTGGTCAGACTCAGGGAAGGAAGGTCCATGTATAACAGAGGGCACAGCTAGTCAGACTCAGGGAAGGAAAGTCCATGTCTGAAGGAGGGCACAGATGGTCAGACTCAGAGGAAAGTCAGTAGTCACTCCACCTGCTGGTTAAAGATGGATCAGCAGCTTCTCAGAACCAATACTATTAAGGAGGGTATTCAGAAGTGGGTGAGGAAAAACGTTGACTATTTCAAGCCTCCAGACACATTTTCAGCCTTGATGCTGAAAGCTCATGGTTTTGGGTGTACCATGCTGTTGCTTATCTGAGAATCAATGTTGGGATGGAAACCCAGCTGTCATAGTACCCATGAGTCTCCCATGCTGTTGTACCCATAAGTCCCTGTTCCTCCTGTCATGTTGTGTTCTGTCCACACCCCCTCCTCCTCATCAGTGAGATCAAGATCTGGGTTCCTGAGCCCGACAGCTCTGAGCTACCAGCCCTGTGGTGGGACAACATCTCTGACAAGTGTCTGCTGTTGGGGGTCTACAAGCACGGTGAGTCAACAACAGGGACCAGGGATGTGCTAACTGACCCACAGGCCTGAGACATCTAGAATGTGTGATACTAGGGCTACGATTGTGGGTTTACTAGAATGGATATAGGAACAGAGCCTAGACAAATGTAGAGATTGAAAAAGGGTCAGGGGGAATTCATCAGATACGGTATAGTATGTACAATTCTGAGTTAGTGTCATGTGGAAAATGTACTGTAGGTGTTTCATGTTCTTCCACAGGGATGTAGTTAACACTGGATGACAGCTGTCACACTCACCTTTGGGGGAAAATGGCCAGCTGTATGTTTGTTTTTTATCTCTTCATGTTTCCAAGTTCTAACCTCTGTTTGCTTACCTCTCCACTGTGGTCCACTATACAGGTTATGAGAAGTATAACACAGTGCGTGCAGACCCTGCCCTCTGCTTCCTAGAGCGGGTGGGCCGGCCAGACGAGAAGGCCATCGCTGCTGAACAGAGAGCCAATGACTTCATGGATGGGTAGGTAACATTACACATCATGGCTGACTGACTGAGTCAGGTAGTTAGCTTGTTGGTCTCCTCCACTGACTCAGACAGGGCTTAAACACACAATGACACACTTAAAAAGTTTCAGTTGTTGTAGCACTTTTTATAACCAGTCATAAAACTATGATAGAAAAGGAAGAAACCAGAAACTGATATTATTGTAAAAACCTTTTCTGAAGTGAATCTGAGTCCGTGTTTAGTTCAGAGCTGTTAGGAGCTGCCTGCAAGTTCCCCTGTCTGTTACCTTGTGTGGCCCTTGCTGACTGACTGAATAACTGGCTGACTTACTGGCTGGCTGGCTGGCTGGCTGGCTGGCTGACTGACGGTTGTTATCTGTGTTTGCAGGGACGTGGATGACCCAGAATACAAGCCTGCCCCAGCCTTGCTGAAGGACGATATGGAGGTGAGGCCACAGTGAACAGGGGCAGAACAGAGCCAGCACAGCAACAGATAAGGCTGCTGTACACACTGACTGGCATGTGTATTCTCTGCCCCTGTAGAGACTAGATAATACAGGTTGTTTTGAGTGTTATTGTGTCCAGTTCTGTGTCCAGTGTTTTAACACACACTTCTCTCCTCCATAGGATGACGCCTCCTCTCCTGGAGATCTGGTTGTCTCAGACAACCCTGGAGGTCAGTTACATCTTTCTATTCAGTCTCTTTCTACTCAGCTTTTGTACTATCACAACCAATACACATCATATCACAATATCTACTACCAGTCACTACTACTACCAGTCACTACTACTACCAGTCACTACTACTACTAGTCACTACTACTACTACTAATACTGCTACTACCAGTCACTACTACTACTACTACTATTACTACTACTACTACTAATACTGCTACTACAAGTCACTACCACTACTACCAGTCACTACTACTACCAGTCACTACTACTAATACTGCTACTACAAGTCACTACTACTACTACCAGTCACTACTACTACTAATACTGCTACTACAAGTCACTACTAATACTACCAGTCACTACTACTACCCGTAACTACTACTACTACTAATACAAGTCACTACTAATACTACCAGTCACTACTACTACTACTGCTACAAGTCACTACTAATACTACCAGTCACTACTACTACCAGTCACTACTACTACTACTAAACTCAGCAAAAAAAGAAACGTCCTATTTTCAGGACCCTGTCTTTCAAAGATAATTTGTAAAAATCCAAATAACTTCACAGATCTTCATTGTAAAGGGTTTACTTTAACACTTTTTCCCATGCTTGTTCAATAAACCATCAATAATTAATGAACATGCACCTGTGGAACGGTCGTTAAGACACAACAGCTTACAGACGGTAGGCAATTAAGGTCACAGTTATGAAAACGTAGGACACTAAAGAGGCCTTTCTACTGACTCTCAAAAACACCAAAAGAAAGATACCCAAGGTCCCTGCTCATCTGCGTAAACATGCCTTAGGCAAGCTGCAAGGAGGCATGAGGACTGCAGATGTGGCCAGGGCAATAAATTGCAATGCCCGTACTGTGAGACGCCTAAGACAGAGCTACAGGGAGACAGGACAGACAGCTGGTCGTCCTCGCAGTGGCAGACCACGTGTGACAACACCTGCACAGGATCGGTACATCCGAACATCACACCTGCGGGACAGGTACAGGATGGCAACAACAACTGCCCGAGTTACACCAGGAACACACAATCCCTCCATCAGTGCTCAGACTGTCCATCAGCTGAGAGAGGCTGGACTGAGGGCTTGTAGGCCTGTTGTAAGGCAGGTCCTCACCAGACATCACCGGCAACAACGTTGCCTATGGGCACAAACACACCGTCACTGGACCAGACAGGACTGGCAAAAAGTGCTCTTCACTGACGAGTCGCGGTTTTGTCTCACCAGGGGTGATGGTCGGATTCGCGTTTATCGTCGAAGGAATGAGCGTTACACTGAGGCCTGTACTCTGGAGCGGGATCGATTTGGAGGTGGAGGGTCTGTCATGGTCTGGGGCAGTGTGTCACAGCATCATCGGACTGAGCTTGTTGTCATTGCAAGGAAATCTCAACGCTGTGTGTTATAGGGAAGACATCCTCCTCCCTCATGTGGTACGCTTCCTGCAGGCTCATCCTGACATGACCCTCCAGCATGACAATGCCACCAGCCATACTGCTCGTTCTGTGCGTGATTTCCTGCAAGACAGGAATGTCAGTGTTCTGCCATGGCCAGCAAAGAGCACGGCTTGCAATCCCATTGAGCACATCTGGGACTTGTTGGATCGGAGGGTGAGGGCTAGGGCCATTCCCCCCAGAAATGTCCGGGAACTTGCAGATGCCTTGGTGGAAGAATGGGGTAACATCTCACAGCAAGAACTGGCAAATCTGGTGCAGTCCATGAGGAGGAGATGCACTGCAGTACTTAATGCAGCTGGTGGCCACACCAGATACTGACTGTTACTTTTGATTTTGATCCCCCCTTTGTTTAGGGACACATTATTCCATTTCTGTTAGTCACATGTCTGTGGAACTTGTTCAGTTTATGTCTCAGTTGTTGAATCTTGATATGTTCATACAAATATTTACACATGTTAGGCTTGCTGAAAATAAACACAGTTGACAGTGAGAGGACGTTTTTTGTTGTTGCTGAGTTTACTACTACTACTACCAGCTACTACTACTACTACCAGTCACCACTAATACTACTATTACTACTCGCTACTACTACAACTAGTTAATACTACTACTACTACCAGTTAATACTACTACTACTACTACTACCAGTCACCACCACTACTACTACTACTACCAGTCACGACTACTACTACTACTACTACTACTACAGCTAGTTAATACTACTGCTACTACTACCAGTC
The DNA here is from genome assembly GCF_045791955.1 of Oncorhynchus clarkii lewisi. Lineage (NCBI taxonomy): Eukaryota > Metazoa > Chordata > Actinopteri > Salmoniformes > Salmonidae > Oncorhynchus > Oncorhynchus clarkii. The sequence continues at coordinate 74,925,525 of NC_092152.1, read as the reverse complement.
ACCACCACTACTACAACTACCAGTCACTACTATTACAACAACAACAAGTACTATATATTTTATTACCAACAGTCACTTCTATTACAAACAGTCACTACTACTAGTGCTTCTACTGCTGAAACTACAACTTCTTCCACTACTATAAAACAACTTAAAAGGCGTTCTCCCTGGTTAAACAATGTATGTGTTGTGTATGTGTGCTCTCCAGAGGGTGCTCCAGTGATGATGGAGGGGTTAGGTGGTGGAGGAGGAGGAGACGCAGCCTACTGGCCCTCCTCCTCAGTGCTAACAGCCAGACTGAGACGTCTGATCACAGCCTCTCAGCGCTACACCAAGTCCAGACAGATCCTCCACATCCACCAGACCCAGCACACCACCCAGGTCACGCCCTCACTGTGTCCCCTGCCACCCACCCTCAACGACACTATCAACCCCAAGATGGCCGCCAAGATAGAACGCCAGCAGAGGTGAGTGAAGCTGCAAGGCCTGGACAGAAACGTAAAGTTAGCCACGGTCTATAACTTATACCAATGTCTCCTCCTTCTCTCTTCTTTCTCTCCTCCCGCTGTGTATATCTCTATCTCTACCCCTATTTCTCTTTCTCTCTGTTTCTCTCTCCCTCCCTCTCTCCCCAGATGGACGAGGCGAGAGGAAGCTGATTTTTACCGTGTGGTGTCTACCTTTGGTGTGGTGTTTGACCCAGACCTGGGCCGTTTCGACTGGACCAAGTTCAGAGCCATGGCTCGGCTGCACAAGAAGACAGACGAGAGTCTGCAGAAGTACCTGTGGGCCTTCACTGCCATGTGCAGGAGAGTGTGTCGCCTGCCACCCAGAGAAGGAGGTGAGAGAGATACTGATCATCTGTGCTGTGCCACCTGTAGAAAGGATGTGGAAGTCAATTTACTTATAAGCTGTATACTGTGTTGTGTGCTTACCAATACCTGATTATAATGTGCTACAGTATGTCAAGGTTAATGATTTCAGGAAATGCTGGGGAAACAAGCAAGTGATAAGGTTAACGATCAATGGAAAGTTAAACAGCAAGTGGAATGAGTCCACACAAAATGCAAACACAGATGTATGAATTATGCAGGACAGCCTTATTCTCTCTCTTCCTCTCTCTAGACACAGCAGTGGACCCCTCTCTGTCCATTCAGCCCATCACAGAGGAGCGTGCATCTCGTACCCTCTACAGAGTAGAGCTGCTGCGCCAGGTCAGGGAACAGGTCCTGCGCCACCCCTTGCTCTATGAGCGCCTGCCCCTGTGCCAGCTGGGCTCGGACCTGCCCGTGTGGTGGGAGACCGGTACCCACGACCGAGACCTCCTAATCGGGGCCACCAAGCACGGCGTCAGCCGCACAGACTACCACATCCTCCGAGACCCAGAGCTCTGCTTCATGGCTGCCCAGCGCAACTACAGCCAGAATAAAGGAGTCCAACAGCCATCCCAGACCCCTACTCCGCTCCTGAACCCCCAGTACCAGGCTAGTAGAGACCCAGCCTTGGCAGAGTCCCCAGTGCCAACCCCAGCCCAGATGGAAAGGGAGGACATCCCGGGGGCAGTGCCCAAAGAAGAACCTCTCTCGGAGGGGGAGGAGCGCATGGAGAGAGGGGGTCAGGTGGAGGGGGAGAGGTGGAGTCCCCAGCCTGCCCCTCTCACCCCTACAGGGATAGAAGAGAAGCCTGACCTGGGGGTGGTGAAAGGAGAGAACGAGAGCCACATGGTGGCGGCACGGACCAAGCCACTCACACCCAACTCAGCCGCCAGGAAAGAGAAGAAAGCCAATAAAAGAAGTCGAAGAGAGGCCAGACGAGCCGCCTCCGCAGCATCAGACTCCGACTCGGACGGCTCCTCCTCCAGCTCTTCATCACGATCTTCTTCATCATCATCATCGTCGTCCTCTTCCTCCTCACGCTCCGGATCCAGCTCCTCTTCGTCTTCATCCTGCTCATCAGGCTCCTCATCTTCCTCTTCCTCATCTTCATCTTCCTCTGTTGGCAGTGAGAGTGAGGGAGAGGAAGGAAAGATCAAGGGTGAGTGCTGTTATTATTATTTTGGTTCTTGCAGTGAAAGACTTTTACAGTGCCATTGAGGCAATTAATGTTGTGATTCTGACAAAGTTGTTAGGCTGTCTGAAGTTGTGTTGTATATTTTGAGGTTTTCTAAAGTAGAGTTATATTGCATGTTCTTCCAGTCCCGACAGTGGCCATTGTGAAGGGATTTGACGAAGACAGTGTGGCGTCTCTCAGCACCACTCAGGATGAGATGCAGGACAGTCACGTGACAGAGAACGGCAGCAACAACTCACACCACCACCCCTTCCAGGGAGGATACATGCTGGCTGCATCCTACTGGCCCAAGGTAAACACACACACCAAACCTCTTAGTGTTTCAGTTCTTGCCTGAGTTAGTTTCCTGAGAATCCCAACCATGTTGAAACAGCCCTTAGGAGGGTGCTGTTCACGTTAATCCAGTTTTATTTCATCCTTCCACCAGACGATATAGTCCGGGCAAAAGCCAATCAGCATCCAGGATCCAAACAACTTGTTTTATAATGTCCCCTGTCCCCCTGTAGGACCGTGTGATGATCAACCGTCTGGACAGTATCTGCCAAGCAGTGCTGAAGGGGAAGTGGCCGGGGGCCCGGCGGTCGTACGAGGCAGGAGGGGCTGTAGCCTCCTTCTACACCACCAAGCTGCTGGACAATGCAGCTGCGGCCAACAACAGCAGCAACCTCTGCTCAGCTTCCGCCTCGGCCTCAGAGGACCCCTCTGCCTCCCCTCAGGGTTCAAAGGTGAAGAAGCATGTTGCAGGAGAAAAGGAGTTCTCAGTGAAAATGAATGAAGTATGTTGATTTCCGTTACTCCCCTCTCGTAGGACCCCACACTACTACAAAGCCTAATTGTGGTGTTTCAGCATGTTTTGTTGGGGATTTTGATTTTGTTGTTTTGGCTGCTGCCTACAACACTGATTTGTTTAATAGTAATATCCTCTTTAATTTCTACCCACTCCATGTGGATTGGGATCCGGGGCTGTAATTACATTTTTACATAAATCAGTCGTTCATGGATGGGAAGCTAATAAGAAGCTTAGTGTGGGGAGACACTGGGGTTTGAGAGGCTTCATCTGATTGAGATGGGGCTGGCTCGCTATTGTTGGGGATTGTGATGGGGCTCTAGTACTGTGGGTGTTCTGTCTCTAATGGGGCTGATAGCAGCTGGGCTATTAACCATGCAGGCCTGCTTCCTGCTTGCTTTGATACTACAGTAGCTAGCTATGAGCCTACATTGCCATATCAACAGAGGGAGGAGCATTTGTGTCAAATATTCTATGAAATGGCCACTGACTTGCTGCTACAGTGTTGCTGGGGCTTTCCTGACCAATTTGGCTGGAATTTTGACCTTAATAAGGAAAATGCTGAAAGCCGCAGCTTTCCCTGTGACATAGTCCTTCAGTAAACTCCTGACATTGCATAGTCAACTTACCCTATATGCTACAGTATATGATGTTTCCCTACCCATAACTATCCCAACTTCCAAGCATACAGAATGCTCTGTATGACAAGCCAACAAAGTATTGTGCCAATGCAGTGAAAACAAGCACTTAGACCCCCTCCCTTTTTTCTGTTTTTTGGGGGGGGGTTCTGTAGAAGGGGCTCCAATGCCATCAGACAGTGTGACCTTGTGTTTCTGTGTAATTGACTGACTGCCCCTCTCTGCAGCAGGAGGGGGGTCTGAAGCTGACCTTCCAGAAGCAGGGGCCCGGCCAGCCCCTGAAGAGGCCCCTGGAGCTTGAGGAGGGGCCCCTGAGCCAGCAGCAGTACCTTACAAGGCTCCATGAGCTCCAGAGTGCCTCAGACACCAGTCTGGCTGACTTCACCAAGCCCCAGGCTGCCAGCTTCCCACAGGGTACATACAGACTAGGGCTGACCACAAAGTCCTGTTTTTACAGAAATGTATTGTTAGTTTATACAATTGATAGTTCATACTAGGCAGGTAGCCTAGTGGTTAGATCGTTGGACTAGTAACTGAAAGGTTGCAAGATCTAATCCCCGAGCTGACAAGGTAAAAGTCTGTCGTTCTGCTCCTGAACAGGCAGTTAACCTACTGTTCCTAGGCCGTCATTGAAAATAAGAATTTGTTCTTAACTGACTTGCCTAGTTAAATAAAGGTAAAAACAATTTAAATACCTGTCTGGTAAAGAATACCCTTCATGAGAAATCTCAAAGCTAAACTGTGTGTTTTTTATTTGCTACCACTAGATGACAGCAAAGATACATTTTCCCATATGTTGTACATTCATGATGGTGATGGTGTGTACTGCTTTAGTCTTCTGTTTTAATCTGGGACATGTTGTTTCCAGCATCTACAGGTCTGGCAGGTCAGATGAAGCTGAACGGAGGTATGGATGGCCAGCCGGTGGTGAAGAGGAGGAGAGGAAGGAGGAAGAATGTGGAGGGGATGGACCTGCTCTTTATGAACAGGAAAAGAGGACCAGCCGTGCCTGAAAGCGTAAGATCTTAATTTACTTTTCTCTCTTCTCTTTGGGGCTCTACGTCTTCCATGTCAATCCTCTCACTCAGATCTTGCTATCTTAGGTCCTTCAACACTGGCTACTGGAAAGCTACATGTGATTGCATGGTTGTAAGAGATATTTAAAGTTTGAAGAGTATGCTTAAATGTGTTTACCTAGCAATTGAAAATATAATATAGGATTTGTTGTGTATACTGAAGTATAGGAGGCCGTATGAGGGCTGTGCTAGCATGCCTATACAAATACTAGCCACTAGATATTCACTGATGGGATGATGTCTACCCTGCATCTCCAGGTGCCCCCGGCGTGGGGTGGTATGAGTCAGGCTGGCACTGGGCTGTCTATTGCCTCAGGGCAGGGTAACCCCCTAGGTGCCCAGGGCCCTATGGACACAGAGAGCAGAGTCTCTGTCATCAACCTGAAAGATGGGACCCGTCTGGCAGGAGACGATGCCCCCAGGAGGAGGGAGCTGGAACTGTGGCTCAAAGAACACCCAGGCTTTGTGGCTGACACAGGGGCCTTCATCCCTGTGAGTCCCTCCCTTCCTCTTCCTCACCCTCTGATTCTCCATTCCTCTATCCCTAACCCAGGGTTTATTAAGGGCTGTGAATATACTGTACTACAATAGACATCCGTCAGGGTTACGGTCAATTCCATTTCCATTCAGTCAATTCATGACATAAACAGAAATTCCATTTGCAATGTGAATCAAATTTTCATTGACAGTAGAAATGGTTTTGGATGTAGTCCTGTAGTTGAACCTCTGTATCCCTGACCCTCTCTTCTCCTCCTCAGGGAGTGAATAAGAGGCAGCTGGAGCAGTTCCAGCAGGATGGTAGACCCAAGCAGAAGAGGCATCGCTGCAGGAACCCCAACAAGATTGATGTCAACAGTCTGACAGGAGAGGAGAGGGTCCAGATCATCAACAGGAGAAATGCACGCAAGGTGAGGCAGCAGTAGGTGTGTGTGTGTGTGCATGCGTGTGTGCTGTACAACTTCTACTTTGTCTCATGTTGTCCTCCCCTCCTCTCCCCAGGTTGGTGGGGCCTTCGCCCCCCCTCTAAAGGACCTGTGTCGGTTCCTTCAGGAGAACCCAGAGTACGGGGTTCCACCAGAGTGGGCCGACGTCGTCAAGCAGTCGGTAAGTCTGATAGCCTTATAATAATAATAGAACTACATGTATCTAGCTTGGCTAGTTGTCAGTGCAGTGACTGTGGTATAGTTAAGCAATAAGCCCCGAGGGGCTGTGGTATATGGCCGATATACCACGGCTAATCAAATCAAATTTTATTTGTCACATACACATGGTTAGCAGATGTTAATGCGAGTGTAGCAAAATGCTTGTGCTTCTAGTTCCGACAATGCAGTAATAATGAACGAGTAATCTAACCTAACAATTCCACAACTACTACCTTATACACACAAGTGTAAATGGATAAAGAATATGTACATAAAAATATATGAATGAGTGATGGTACAGAACGGCATAGGCAAGATGCAGTAGATGGTATCGAGTACAGTATATACATATGAGATGAGTAATGTAGGGTATGTAAACATAAAAGTGGCATAGTTTAAAGTGGCTAGTGATACATGTATTACATACAGATGCAGTAGATGATATAGAGTACAGTATATACATATGAGGTGAGTAATGTAGGGTATGCAAACATTATATCAAGTGGCATTGTTTAAAGTGGCTAGTGATACTTTTTTTTTACATCAATTTCCATCAATTCCCATTATTAAAGTGGCTGGAGTTGAGTCAGTATGTTGGCAGCAGCCACTCAATGTTAGTGGTGGCTGTTTAACAGTCTGATGGCCTTGTGATAGAAGCTGTTTTTCAGTCTTGGTCCCTACTTTGATGCACCTGTACTGACTTCGCCTTCTGGATGATAGCGGGGTGAACAGGCAGTGGCTCGGGTGGTTGTTGTCCTTGATGATCTTTTTGGCCTTCCTGTGACATCGGGTGGTGTAGGTGTCCTGGAAGGAAGGTAGTTTGCCCCTGGTGATGCATTGTGCAGACCTCACTACCCTCTGGAGAGCCTTACGGTTGTGGGCAGAGCAGTTGCCGTACCAGGCGGTGATACAGCCCGACAGGATGCTCTCGATTGTGCATCTGTAGAAGTTTGTGAGTGCTTTTGGTGACAAGCCGAATTTCTTCAGCCTCCTGAGGTTGAAGAGGCGCTGCTGCGCCTTCTTTACAATGCTGTCTGTGTGGGTGGACCATTTCAGTTTGTCCGTGATGTGTACGCCGAGGAACTTAACTTACTACCCTCTCCACTACTGTCCCGTCGATGTGGATAGGTGGCTGCTCCCTCTGCTGTTTTCTGAAGTCCACAATCATCTCCTTTGTTTTGTTGACGTTGAGTGTGAGGTTATTTTCCTGACATCACACTCCGAGGGCCCTCACCTCCTCCCTGTAGGCCGTCTCGTTGTTGTTGGTAATCAAGCCTACCACTGTAGTGTCGTCCGCAAAGTTGATGATTGAGTTGGAGGCGTGCATGGCCACGCAGTCATGGGTGAACAAGGAGTACAGGAGAGGGCTCAGAACGCATCCTTGTGGGGCCCCAGTGTTGAGGATCAGCGGGTTGGAGATTTTGTTACCTACCCTCACCACCTGAGGGCGGCCCGTCAGGAAGTCTAGAACCCAGGGTCTCGAGCTTGATGACGAGTTTGGAGGGTACTATGGTGTTAAATGCTGAGCTGTAGTCGATGAACAGCATTCTCACGTAGGTATTCCTCTTGTCCAGATGGGTTAGGGCAGTGTGCAGTGTGGTTGCGTCGTCTGTGGACCTAGTGGGGCGGTAAGCAAATTGGAGTGGGTCTAGGGTGTTAGGTAGGGTGGAGGTGATATGGTCCTTGACTAGTCTCTCAAAGCACTTCATGATGATGGAAGTGAGTAGTCATTTAGCTTAGTTACCTTAGCTTTCTTGGGAACAGGAACCATGGTGGCCCTCTTGAAGCATGTGGGAACAGCAGACTGGGATAAGGATTGATTGAATATGTCCGTAAACACACCAGCCTGCTGGTCTGCACATGCTCTGAGGACGCGGCTGGGGATGCCGTCTGGGCCTGCAGCCTTGCGAGGGTTAACACGTTTAAATGTTTTACTCACGTCGGCTGCAGTGAAGGAGAGTCCGCAGGTTTTGGTAGCAGGCCGTGTCAGTGACACTGTATTGTCCTCAAAGCGAGCAAATAAGTTATTTAGTCTGTCTGGGAGCAAGACATCGTGGTCCGTGACGGGGTTGGTTTTCTTTTTGTAATCTTTGATTGACTGTAGACCACATACCTCTTGTGTCTGAGCCGTTGAATTGCAACTCTACTTTGTCTCTATACTGATGCTTAGCTTGTTTGATTGCCTCGCGGAGGGAATAGCTACACTGTTTGTATTCGGTCATGTTTCCGGTCACCTTGCCCTGGTTAAAAGCAGTGGTTCGCGCTTTCAGTTTCGCGCGAATGCTGCTGGTTTGGGAATGTTTTAATCGTTGCTGTGGGTATAACATCGCCGATGCACTTTCTAATGAACTCACTCACCAAATCAGCGTATTCGTCAATGTTGTTGTGTGACGCAATGCGGAACATATCCCAATCCACGTGATCGAAGCAGTCTTGAAGAATGGAATCAGATTGGTCGGACCAGCATGGAACAGATCTGAGCGCGGGAGCTTCTTGTTTTAGTTTCTGTCCGTAGGCTGGAAGCATCAAAATGGAGTCGTGGTCAGTTTTTCTGAAAGGAGGGTGGGGGAGGGCCTTATATGCGTTGCGGAAGTTAGAATAACAATGATCCAGAGTTTTACCAGCCCTGGTTGCGCAATCGATATGCTGATAGAATTTAGGGAGTCTTGTTTTCAGATTAGCCTTGTTAAAATACCCAGCTACAATGAATGCAGCCTCAGGATATGTGGTTTCCAGTTTACATAGAGTCAAATAAAGTTCGTTCAGGGCCATCGATGTGTCTGCTTGGGGGGGAATATATACGGCGTGATTATAATCGAAGACAATTCCCTTGGTAGATAATGCTGTCGACATTTGATTGTTAGGAATTCTAAGTCAGGTGAACAGAAGGACTTGAGTTCCTGTATGTTGTTATGATCACACCACATCTCGTTAATTATAAGGCATACCCCCCCGCCCCTCTTCTTACCAGAAAGACACTTGTTTCTGTCGGCGCGATGCTTGAAGAAACCAGCTGGCTGTAACGACTCCGTTAAGCGTCTCTCAAGTGAGCCATGTTTCCGTGAAGCAAAGAACGCTTTACCCAGGGCTAAGGGCTGTTCTTATGCACAACGCAATATGGTTTGCCATATACCACAAACCCCTGAGGTGCCTTATTGCTATTATAAACTGGATACCAACGTAATTAGAGCAGTAAAAATACATGTTTTGTCATACCCGTGGTATACGGTCTGATATACCACATATCTGCCAATCAGCATTCAGGGCTGGAACTACCCAGTTTCTAACTGTAGTTATGTAATGGTTGTTGATTAGAGTGCTAACCCTGTGTTTCTCTGTCTGTGCTTCAGGGCTACCTCCCAGAGAGCATGTTTGACCGGATCCTGACAGGACCCATCGTACCAGAGGAGGTGAGTCGGCGTGGACGGAGGCCCAAGAGCGCCCTGGCCAAGGCTGCAGCTACAGCCAACCAGGGGGCCCCATCCCTGGGCCTCAACCCCCTGCTGGCCAACGGCCTCCTCTCTGGCATGGATCTATCTAGTCTACAGGCCTTCCAGCAGAACCTCCAAAGTCTCCAGTCACTGCAGCTCACTGCCGGCCTCATGGGCCTGCCCACCGATGCTAACAACCTGGCCGCCATGTTTCCCATGATGCTCTCTGGCATGGCTGGGCTTCCCAACCTCCTGAGCATGGGGGGTCTGCTGGGGAAGCCCCCACAGGACGCCACGGGGGGAGCTGAGCAGAGGAAGAGGAAGAAGGGAAGCAGAGAAGGAGGAGTAGGGGAGCCCTCGTCTGCCTCCTCCAAAGCCCCCTCCTCCCACGGCCCCTCCCACACCTCGGACACCAAAGGTGAAAGGACAGAAGGTCAAAGCAGGGACGGAGATGGCCACATCCCCAGTGTCCATTCCCCCTCTAGTTCCTCTGCCACCACCTCCACCACCACCCCACTAAGTGCTTCTGCTGCCCAGGCAGCCTCCAGTCACCCTCTGTCTCTTAACCCCTTGTTACTCTCCAGTATGCTTTACCCAGGGATGCTTCTCACTCCAGGCCTTAACCTTCCTGTGTCCACCACACAGCCACCACACAGTGACTCAAACAGTGACCACAAACCCCACAAGCCCACTAAGACCTTTAAGACCGCCCCCTCAAAACCTCTGTCGCCAAGGAGAACACCAGAGTGTCAGGAAGAGGAGGGTCTTGGTGACAAGAAGGAGGAGTCAGGGGAACACAAGGAGGAGAACAGTGGTCCAGAAGGCTCGGGGAAGGCGGAGTCATCTTCTTCTTCAGAGTCTGGGAGCTCTTCTTCATCATCTGATGGGTCATCAGACTCCAGCGATGAAGACTGAGCCTAATGAAAATATAAATCTATTTATGGATCTATTAGAAATGTACACACATACAGTACCAGTCAAAAGTTTGGACACACCTACTCATTCAAGGGTTTTTCTTTATTTTGACTATTTTCTGCATTGTAGAATAATAGTGAAGACATCAAAACTATGAAATAACACATATGGAATCATGTCGTAAACAAACAATTGTTCAACATATTAAAATATATTTTATATTCTTCAAAGTAGCTACACTTTGCCTTGATGACAGCTTTGCACACCCTCTCAACCAGCTTCTCCTGGAATGCTTTTCCAATAGTCTTGAAGGAGTTCCCACATATGCTGATCACTTGTTGGCTGCTCTTCCTTCACTCAGCGGTCCAACTCATCCCAAACCATATCAATTGGGTTGAGGTGGGGTGATTGTGGAGGCCAGGTCATCTGATGCAGCATTCCGTGACTCTCCTTGGTCAAATAGGCCTTACACAGCCAGGAGGTGTATTTTGGGTCATGGTCCTAATAGGTCTACCAAATGCAAACCAGATGGGATGGCGTATTGCTGCAGAATGCTGTGGTAGCCATGCTGGTTAAGTGTGCCTTGAATTCTATATAAATCACAAACAGTGTCACCATCAAAGCACCCCCATACCATCACACCTCCTCCTCCATGCTTCACTGTGGGAACCACACATGTAGAGATTATTCGTTCACCTACTCTGCGTCTCACAAAGACACGGCGGTTAGAACCAAAAATCTTACATTTGGACTCATCAGACCAAAGGACAGATTTCCACCGGTCTAATGTCCATTGCTCGTGTTTCTTTGCCCAAACAAGTCTCTTCTTATTATTGGTGTACTTTAGAAGTGTTGTTTTTTTCAGCAATTCGACCATGAAGGCCTGATGCAGTCTCCTCTGAACAGTTGATGTTGAGATGTGTCTGTTACTTGAACTCTTTCTGAGGCTGGTAACTCTAATGAACGTATCCTCTGCAGCAGAGGTAACTCTGCGTCTTCCATTCCAGTGATGGTCCTCATGAGAGCCAGTTTCATCATAGCGCTTGATGGTTTTTGCGACTGCACTTAAATAAACTTTCAAAGTTCTTCAAAATTTCCGGATTGACTGACCTTCATATATTTTGATTTGTTTAACAATTTATTTGGTTACTACATGATTCCATATGTGTTATTTCATAGTGTTGATGTCTTCACTATTATTCTGCAATGTAGAAAATAGTAAAAATAAAGAAAACCCTGGAAGGAATAGGTGTGTCCAAAATTTTGACTGGTACGGTAAATATTACACATATTTATGGATTTCCCTGCACTTACATTGTGATTTCTTTTCATGTAAATACAGAAAACGAACTAAAATGTTGTGTAATAAAGACTACAAAAGTGACAAGAAGAACCATGACCTAGAAGAAACTGAAATGAACTTTCAGTGTTTGTTCAAAAAGGTACAATCTTGTTTTGAGAGACATTTTGCATGTCAAACTTTAGTAGATTTCTGAACTTTGTGAACTTGTATTAGGCCTACACACATTGATGTACAATTGCAACGATATGGGAAAAAGAAATCAAAATGGCATTATTGTAATTATCATGTTGGGATTTAATTTTATTAAAAAAGAGGAAATAAATATGCGCTCTCTGCTGAGCTGTACTGTTCATATATTTTGTAGTGGGAGGAAAAGACCTTGAATATTTAGCTTTCCTTTGTAAATACTTTTACAGGTTTTCTTCTTGACACTTACAGTATACTTTGCGGATCATACGTTTGGAAAAGTCAGTAATAACTCGGGCAGCTAATGAATGTGACTGAAGCTGTAGATCCTTCATCAGCCATGCTTCTCACACAAGGGAGAGGTGTTCAGTCTCTGTTCCAATGTCCACACTAAGACAGTTATTCAAATGAAGAAATGTATTGGACATTCATTCTAAGTAGTATGCTAGTGTGCATTTTGGAATGTAGTCTCCCCTGCCTGTCTCGCACAACCAACACACATGGTTCTATTGACACTGAGGTGCACTTTAGTTTCCCATATTACACTCGCTAGCACATAACCAGTTGGGTCTACTCCCCAAATGCTGCTCTCGCTGGGACAGAAAATACACAATTCCACCCCAGTGTTTTTGACTGCATCGTTACCTCAGCAGAGTATAGAAGGGATTGAGTTCACTGCAAATACGTCCTGTTGTGTGTGTATTGGCAAGGCTGGCTCACTCGTCCCCGCTGGGATCTGTGTTCTTCATGGCATACTCTTGAGAGCTTCCACTCGCTTAGTCTCTTCCAGTGCCTTGAGTCTGCGAGACTACCACTCACTGTGTTCTGGCTGTGTGTGTTTGTTTGCGTGGGCGTTTCTTTCCGTTTTGGCTGAGTCAGTGTGTTCTTCAGGCCATGTACTGATTGTGTCCCATGCAGTGCAGCATCAACCGGGCCATTGTGTATGGTGGTGTGTATTGGGGAGGCTAGAGCATTGGGTTCTACAACCAAAAGTGAAGTCACATAAACAGTGACTGCTGGTATAGTCGACATAGTATACTCAACACCCCCTGAGTCATCTTTAATACTTTAAAAGCCCATCAGTATCTGTGTTCCACTCGTAGTGCCGCCTTCTGCTATCGAGTGAGCTGAAGAATCTCCAATGAGCTCTGACTGTGGGTGATGTCTGTAGTCTTCCATTCTGAACACAGTGTGTCCCTGTTGTGTTGAATTACCTTGCTATCATAAACTAGTAATGAAGTAGCTACACCGTATGTGTATTGAGGGACCAGAGGGGTTTGTATTGTCTCTGATATAACTAGATTACTGAGTCATCAAAATTATTTTCATAATTGACTGTTTAAAAGCATAGTTTATACAATGATTGCAGTGATTCTGAATAGTATTGGGTTGGCTATGGTAGGTTAAGTTTAGGCTTGAGTAAGACTGAATATCCAGACCTTCCTTCGAACTGAGCTGCTTTGCTGACTATGATCTCTCTGATTCATGGGAATTGGAGGCTTTTAAGTGTTAATTTCTAGCCTGGAATCCAAACTGATATGCTGTTTCATCACTAAACACATTGTTCAGTCTGTTTTCACCAGGCTAGTTCATTTCTCCATATGTCTTACTGATCAATCCACTGATGACTGGATCTGCAGACAGACTGATAGATGTAGAAGTGTCCTTACGCTCGCTGTACCTCTGTGTATTTTACACCCTCACTTTCTCACTCAACTTCCAGTCAGTATCTGATGTGATTTAACAGATAGATGTTTTATGTTCCTTATTTTCTACGGCTCAATGGTGGTGTATTTTTTCATTACCATATGACATGGCTCATCTGTGCTCATCCTCGTGGTAACCAAGGGAGACACTGAGACTGGAATTCAGTATACCCTAAGTACCTGTTGTAATTATGTTTAGTGGAACAGTGCTTTCCGGATTGATACAGCACCGTGTAGGAGAACTGTCGGTACACGTTGGACTGCTAGGCAGGCACACATTTGGAAATGATCTTGAAGAGGAATGGGACGTTTTATTTTACATGGTGACAATGAAACGTCACAACAGGTTACATCTGTGGTAGAGACATTCATTTAGTCTCTTTCAGCCTTCATTTAGCTGTTCACTGAGCCTATATTGAAGCCATTCATCAACGTATACAAGCCCACCAGACAGACAGCCCTGCCCTGTTGTCTAAACCAAGACTGAAATAACATTTACTTTAAAGATGTTCTGTTTTCCCCATTCACCTATGATGTCCTTTACCATGGTTGCTGTGTGTAAACTGAGAGACAGCCAGGTTGTTACTCTTCCTGAAAGTCAACCTAAATACATTTTACATTGTCAGTTTGCCACTTTAGTTTGGGCTGGTTCCGACCACTAGGTCTCACAAGCCTAGTGAATTCAATAGAACAACCTTCAACTGTCATTTTGTTCCACTTCATACCTAGTCTATCCCTAAATGTACCAGTGCCCTTAGGCAGAAGCCCAGCCTTTGCTGCTTCCAGGTTATAATATTCACCCAAATATGATTGTTTTAGCAGGCTTTATTTTCAGACCCAACGGGCAGACATCAGGCATGGATTCATTCCTACTAGTGTGACAAGAAGCCTGCTTAATTTGCTATAGACAGACCCATAGCTCTGTTTAAGTTGAAATGTTAGCACTGAGGGGAGAGCTGGATTTGACTAAAGATGGAACAATATATTTGCTTTTATTATGTATTTTGATGAGATTTTTCTGGTAGTTTGTTATAGGTCTCCCTATGTCACATACATCTACAGTGCTGAACTGACTGATTAGATCAGTCATAGACTCGCCTCACTGGCACAATGAAATGACCAATATGCAACAGACAGAGACGAATAAAGCACACACTACTACACGTTAATTAGAATTTTCATTTTGGGTAAAGTAGTTGCTGAAATGACAAATAGATTATTGACATTGTATTTTTTGTTTCAAGCTTGATAATATCCTAAAGTCATCAAGTCTTCTTGTTTTTGTTTGGTTGTTTTTTGGACAGTTGCAATATTTGCAAGTTGTGGTCTGTGTAGTGGAATTATACGTTATGAAGTGGGGAGGACAAGTTGTGGTCTGTGTAGTGGACTAATATGTCGTGTAGGGGGGAGGACAAGCATCTTAAAAAGTCATGTGTAATTTATTGGATTACTTTCTATGAAGTTATATAGAGGAAATTGAAGTTTAATTATTTTTATTAAACATATTCTGACTATCCATGAAGCCTGTCTTTCTGTATTCTTTCACATTGACCCAGTTACAGGCACTTCAAGGTATCCAGAATTACAATGTTGTTTATTGTTCACTGGTGATATAAATATAGGATGATAATGTCTCAGTTAATAGTGTGGCTAAAAAGTCATTTTCAAAACTGATATAGTATATATTGTTGTAAAGCATTACTGATTAATATACTGTTTTTCTTCTGCTTCCTTTATGCCCTATTATGTTCCTACTCCACCCCAGGGGGCGCTTGTTGCTCTGTGAGTCTCAGCCCTCAGGCCTCTAATCATAGCAACCCATTGCAGATGACAAGTTGGGGCTTGTCTGTTGTGAGCCAATGGGCTGAGCCAGAGCTTCAGCTTCCTCTCTGTCTCAGTGCACTGCAGCCTGCTGCTGCCTGCCTGTAGACTTATAGTAGCGCTCGCTGCTCTGTGCTGCTCTGATGCTCACCCACACACCCACAGCTGTTCAGCCTGGCTAGTCCCACAGAGAGAGAAGCAGAGAGGCAGTGTGTCTCCAAGCCTCTACAAAACAGAATCAGATTCTTCTCACGAGCCTCTGTAAGTAGCTTGTTGCATCACTGCAGCTCTTTTGTCTCTCTTTGTCTCTGTAACACTACAGGAAATAACATGTCACAGGATGTTGTTTGTTCTGGGTTGATGTGTGTCTAACTGATGTTATTATGGATGATGATCATGTATGATTTGTGGCTGGTAGGGGTTGTTATATTGCCAAGATAAAATGCAACATTGTTCTGTTCCATTTCTCTGAAATGGATGCAAAGCACTTTAGTTGTATATGTATTTTGAACGATGTGTGTTCCCCTGTAGAAAGTAAAAGTATTCTGGAGGTTGTCACTGACGCTGCAGTCAGTCAGTTCTAAAGATATTGCAGTGTGACAGAGAGCCAACATGGGAACAGAGAGAGGCGTGGTGGTGGTGGTGGTGGTGGTGGTGGTGGTGGGTAAGATGACAAACTGATTCTGAAAGAGTTGGCAGCTGGTGACGCATGTTGTCAGTTGGTGGGCCACTAGCCCACATCCGGTGTGTAGCCCACATGGGTGAGAGCATATGCATAGTAATATTAGTACCCAGCACATGGCTCATAGTAGCTACCTCTTCCTTATGACTGTAGCTTGCTCTCGGGAGGGATGTTACAGTGACAGAGTTAAAGCCTTACTATAATCATCAACTTCCACAGAACAGATAGGAAGGTTGAATTGACTCAGTGGGAGGTGAGCTAAATCCATTTTCCTGGTAGTGGATGGAGTAGAGCCAAGCCAACCAAGGCTTCGTCCCAATACTGCAGAGTGAGAGAGGGATAGGTTGGCCAGCAAATCTGGATTCAAATGCTATCTGAAATCTTTCAAATACTTCTAGCGTTTGCTTTAGAAGAAGCCTGTAATGCCATGTGAGCAGGGTTTGCACTTATACGACTATTCTATTGGTTCAGTTGCGCAAAGCAAGCTCAATCAAGCCCAGCTAAAGTGTTTGAAAGATTTCAAATAGTATTTGAACCCAGGCCTGTTGGCCAGTGTCTGGGGTTGGAACAGTACGGTTGCTCGTAGGGAATGAATGGAAGGTATTATTAGATTCAATGACAGCGGTGTACTGTGTGACAGCGGTGTACTGTGTGACAGTGCCCAGGAACACAGTGTACAGGTTTGACTCTGACAGAACACAGGAATTGATGTGGTTCAACATTGGCCTGTCCAGCCTCAGCCTGGCTCTGGCTGTAATTTACAGGTGTACAGTTATGAGTCACGTCAGAATATCGAGAACTTCACCTGGTATAACCTTACATCTTATATTGTAGCCCTCTATTTCTCTCTCTGTGTTGCTCTTTCTCTCTCTCTCTACCTCTCTGTTGCTCTCCCTCGCTCCCTCTCTGTCTCTCTGTGTTGGTCTTTGTCTCTCTCTACCTCTTTGTTGCTCTCCCTCGCTCCCTCTCTGTCTCTCTCTCTGTGTTGGTCTTTGTCTTTCTCTCTACCTCTCCCTCGCTCCCTCTCTTTCTCTCTCTCTGTGTTGGTCTTTGTCTTTCTCTCTACCTCTCTGTTGCTCTCCCTTGCTCCCTCTCTGTCTCTCTCTCTGTGTTGGTCTTTGTCTTTCTCTCTACCTCTCTGTTGCTCTCCCTCGCTCCCTCTCTGTCTCTCTCTCTGTGTTGGTCTTTGTCTCTCTCTACCTCTTTGTTGCTCTCCCTCGCTCCCTGTCTCTCCTCTGTGTTGGTCTTTGTCCCTCTCCTGTCCCTCTGTCTCTCTCTCTGTGTTGGTCTTTGTCTTTCTCTCTACCTCTCTGTTGCTCTCCCTTGCTCCCTCTCTGTCTCTCTCTGTGTGTTGGTCTTTGTCTTTCTCTCTACCTCTCTGTTGCTCTCCCTCGCTCCCTCTTTGTCTCTCTCTCTGTGTTGGTCTTTGTCTTTCACTGTACCTCTTTGTTGCTCTCCCTCGCTCCCTCTCTGTCTCTCTCTCTGTGTTGGTCTCTACCCAAAGTGATACTCCTTAGTGTGGACAAAGTAAATCTGATTATCACCTGCAACCCATAACGACAGTCATTGCTAGCATCATCCTCAAATACCTTCCCGATAACCACACCCAGCGTATCTCACTGACTTATAACTTGAATGATTCCTCAGATATAGTACACAACATGTTTGGAATCAGCATCCACCTCCCCACTCACTGACTTATCTGGTTTATATTCAAAACCACAGTTTAACTTCTTCATTTTCACACACTCAGAGAGACAGATCCTCTACCCCAGGCAGCATCTGTGCACCACACACTCACACAGTCTGTGATAGTAACTTGGCATTGTAGAGAAATGGAGAACACGTGCAAATGATTATCGCTGTGGAGAGGAGACTGAGTTACCATTGAATCAGCACAATCTCTATTTTACTCCCTCAATTTAAAATAAATTCAAAGGTGATTATTGGCATGGGAAATATGTTTACATTGCCTAAGCAAGTGAAATAGACAAACAAAATGGAAAGGGAAATAAACAATCGGAAATTAATAATAAACATTACGCCCACAAAAGTTTTAAAAGAATATAGACATTTCAAATGTTATATTGCTGGCTATGTACAGTGCTATGTAACAATGCAAATAGTTGAGGTATGAAAGGTAATATAAATAAGCAGATAAATATAGGTTGTATTTACAATGGTGTTTGTGCTCCAGGTCACAAATATTGCTGTTGTGGTGGCATACTGTTGTATTTCACCTGATGGATATGGGAGATTGGATTGGTTTTCAAAATCTTTGTGGGGCTGTAATCTGAGGGGAATATAGTGCCTTCAGAAAATATTCACACCCCTTGACCTTTCCGCACTTTGTTGCGTGACAGCCTGAATTTGTATTTGGAATAAATTGAGATTTTGTTTCACTGGCCAACGCACAATACCCTATAATGTCAAAGTGGAATTATGTTTTTAGAAATGTTTGCAAATTAATTAAAAATGAAAAGCTGAAATGTCTTTAGTCAGTAGGTGTTCAACCCCTTTGTTATGGCAAGCCTAAATAAGTTCAGGAGCAAACATGTGCTTAACAAGTCACATAATAAGTTACACAGACTCCGTGTGCAATAATAGTGTTTAACATGAACGACTACCTTCTGAATGACTACCTCATCTCTGTAACCGAACCATACTGTACAATTATCTGTAAAGTCCCTCAGTCAAGCAGTGAATTTCAAACACTGATTGAACCACAAAGAACAGGGAGGTTTTCCAATGCAAAGAAGGGCACCTATTGGTAAATGGGTCAAATAAAAAAAGCAGAAATTAAATATCTCTTTGAGCATGGTTATTAATTACACTTTTTATCAATACACCCAGTCACGACAAAGATACAGGCATCCCTCCTAGCTCAGTTGCAGGAGAGGAAGGACACCGCTCAGGGATTTAACCATGAGGCCAATGGTGACTTTAAAACCGTTAGAGTTTAATGGCTGTGATAGGAGAAAACTGAGGATGGATCAACAACATTGTAGTTACTTTATAATATTAACCTAAAGGACAGAGTTATAAGAAGGAAGCCTGTATAGAAGAAAAAAATATTCCAAAACATACATCCAGTTTGCAGCAAGGCACTAAAGCAAAACTGCAAAACGTGGCAAAGAAATTCACTTTATGTCATGAATATTATGTTTGGGGCAAATCCAGCACAACACATCACTGAGTACCACCTTCATATTTTCAAGCATGGTGGTGGGTGCATCATGTTATGGGTATGCTTGTCATCGGCAAGGACTGGGGAGTTTTGTAGAGTAAAATGGAATGGAATAAAGTTAAGCACAGGCAAAATCCTAGAGGAAAACCTGGTTCAGTCTACTTTCCACCAGACAAAGGGAGACAAATTCACCTCTCAGCAGGAAAATAACCTAAAACACAAGGCCAAATATACACTGGAGTTGCTTACCAAGACAACATTAAATGTGGCCTAGTTACAATTGTGAAGATCTATGGCAAGACTTGAAGATGGCGGTCTAGCCATGATCAACCAACTTGACAGAGCTTGAATAATTTTTTAAATACTAATGTGCAAATATTGTACAATCCACATGTGGAAAACTGTTAGAGATTTCCCAGAAAGACTCACAGCTCGTAATCGCTGCCAAAGGTGATTCTAACATGTATTGACTCAGGTGTGTGAATACTTATGTAATTGAGATATTTCTGTATTTAATTTTCAATAAATTAGCAAACGTTTCTAAAAACATGTTTTCATTATGGGGTATTGTGTGTAAATCAATTTAATCCATGAATTCAGGTTGCAACACATCAAACATTTCCGGTTGTAACACATCATGTGGAATAGGTCAAGGGGTATGAATACTTTCTGAATGCTCTGTATGTATCTCCAATATGGTCATACATTTGGCAGGAGATTAGGAAGTGCAGCTTGGTTTCCATCTCATTTTGTGGGCAGTGTGCTGTCGTGTCTTTGGCTATGCCGGATTAAGTGATATGACATGCTATTCTATAAAATAATTTATCCGTAATTAATATTACCTGATTAGCTAATCATGTAAATGTAATTAACTAGAGAGTCGGGGCATCACAAAATAATATTTATAGAGCTGTTATCTTCCGAATAAACTCTTAAAGACCTAGTAATATTTTACATCAATAGCAATCAATAGTAATCGTCATCTTAATTCAGTCTCATCTGAAAGTTGTAAATTCTTATTTATCTGCACGAACCCTGGCTAACAAGTTGAATCAGCAATACAAAATTGGGTTTAATTATTTATTTACTAAATACCTAACTAATCACACAGAATTACACATAATTAAATCATAATTAAATCATAACTTGATGTCCTCGGAACAGGAGGTTATATTGTCGTCAAGGCTTTATATAGGAAGGGAGAGGAGGGTGTGTTTGAAAAGTTTTATAGCCCATGTCCCTTCACAGGGGCGGGCCACTGATTGAGCAAACCCAAATCTCACATTTTAGAAGCTAAAATCACATTTCATCCCATCACGAATAATTTCATATTCAAACATTTAAATTGAACAACAATTCCATGTGAATCCGCTAACTCTGATGTGTAGACTTTCCACTGTAGAGTTTGTCATCTATTCATTGATGAGAATGTCTCAGATGACAACCGAACTGACATCATATTCATTAAGTACCACCGCATATGTTCAATTGGTCGGATTACCAGAATATAGTTAATTTCCCCCCACCTTCTGATGTTCCCAGAATCTCTATGTTAACCAAGGGTTTTAAAAATGTAACATCAGTAGGGTAGAGAGAGGAAAAAGGGGGGAAGAGGTATTTATGACTTTCATAAACCTACCCCCAGGCCAACGTAATGACAGTGCACATAGCCTGTCTTTTCTTGAGAGCCAGGTCTGCCGATGGTGACCTCTCGATAGCAAAGCCATGCTCACTGAGTCTATACATAGTCAAAGCTTTTCTTAATGTTGGGTCAGTCACAGTGGTCAGGTATTCTGCTACTGTTTGCTCAGTTTTTTGTTGATTCTTTCCAATGTGTCAAGTAATTATCTTTTTGTTTTCTCATGATTTGGTTGGGTCTAATTGTGTTGCTGTCCTGTTGTGAACAGAGTCCCAGTACCAGCTGGCTGAGGGGACTCTTCTCCAGGTTCATCTCTCTGTAGGTGAGGGCATTGTAATGGAAGGTTTGAGAATCGCTTCCTTTTAGGTGGTTGTGGAAGTGAATTGCTCTAATTAGCAGGAATGGTCCAAATTCTGCTCTGAATGCATTATTTGCAGTTTTACATTGTACAAATTTGTTCATAATTCTGCTTGGAGTCTCAATTTGGGGTTAGTGAATTATTTGTTTGTGAGAGGACCCAAGACCTCACAACCATAGAGGGCTTCTGTGGTGCTGGTGTGTAGGCCAAGGTAGGTATATTGTTTTGTGTGATCTAGGGCAACAGTGTCTAGGTGGAATTTGTATTTGTAGTGCTGGAAACTGGACCTTTTTTGGAACACCATTATTTTTGCCTTACTGAGATTAACTGTCAGGGCCCAAGTCTGCAGAAGATCTAGGTGCTGCTTAATTATTATAATTATAATTATTATAATTATCTTACCTTTCGGTTACTAGTCCAATGCAATAACCACTAGGCTACCTGCCGACTGAGCCCTCACCAATTTGTTGGTATAAATGTTGAAGAGGGTGGGGCAAAAACAAATTGTTGCCAATTTTAGCTGCATACAGTTGAAGTCAGAAGTTTACATACACCTTAACCTTAGTTTCTCACAAGTCCTGACATTTAATCCTAGTAAATATTCCCTGTCTAAGGTCAGTTAGGATCACCACTTTATTTTAAGAATGTGAAATGTCAGAATAATAATAAGAATTTTGGCCCATTCCTCCTGAAAGAGCTGGTGTAACTGAGTCAGGTTTGTAGGCCTCCTTGCTCGCACACGCTTTTTCTGTTCTGCCCACAAATTTTCTATAGGATTGAGGTCAGGGCTTTGTGATGGCCACTCCAATAACTTGACTTTGTTGTCTTTAAGCCATTTTGCCACAACTTTGGAAGTATGCTTGGGGTCATTGTTCATTTGGAAGACCCACTTGCAACCAAGCTTTAACTGATGTCTTGAGATTTTCCTTTCTCATGATGCCATCTATTTTGTGAAGTACACCAGTCCCTCCTGCAGCAAAGCACCCCCACAACATGATGCTGCCACCCCAGTGCTACACGGTTGGGATGGTGTTCTTCAGCTTGCAAGCACCCCCTTATTTCTCCAAACATAACTATGGTCATTATGGCCAAAAAGTTATATTTTTGTTTCATCAGACCAGAGGACATTTCTCCAAAAAGTACGATCTTTGTCCCCATGTGCAGTTGCAAACCGTAGTCTGGCTTGTTTATGGTGGTTTTGGAGCAGTGGCTTCTTCCTTGCTGTGCAGCCTTTAAGGTTATCTTGATATAGGACTCGTTTTACTGTAGATAGAGATACTTTTGTACCCGTTTCCTGTTTCCAGCATCTTCACAAGGTCCTTTGTTGTTGTTTGGGATTGATTTGCACTTTTCGCACAAAAGTACGTTCATCTCTAGGAGACAGAATGCATCTCCTTCCTGAGCGGAATGACAGCTGCGTGGTCCCATGGTGTTTATACTTGCGTACCGTTGTTTGTATAGATGAACGTGGTACCTTCAGGCATTTGGAAATTGCTCCCAAGAATGAACCAGACTTGTGGAGGTCTACAATTTGTTTTCTGAGGTCTTGGCTGATTTCTTTTGATTTTCCCATGATGTCAAGCAAAGATGCACTGAGTTTGAAGGTATGCCTTGAAATACATCAAATGATGTCAATTAGCCTATCAGAAGCTTCTAAAGCCATTACATCCTTTTCTGGAATTTTCCAAGCTGTTTAAAGGCACAGTCAACTTTGTGTATGTAAACTTCTGACCCACTGGAGTTGTGATACAGTGAAATATAAGTGAAATAATCTGTCTGTAAACAACTGTTGGAAAAATTACTTGTGTCATGCACAAAATAGATGTGCTAACCGACTTGCCAAAACTATAGTTTGTTAACAAGACATTTGTGGAGTGGTTGGAAAAACAAGTTTTAATGACTCCAACCTAAGTGTTTGGAAACTTCCGACTTCAACTGTACTTGCACACATTGTTTGCGTACATGGATTTTATGTTTTTCCCCCCAACACCGCTTTAGATCAATTTGTATAGCAGACCCTCATGCCAAATTGAGTCAAAAGCAATCAACAAAGCATGAGCAGACTTTGCTTTTGTTTTGTTTGTTTGTTTGTCCCAATGGGTGTGCAGGGTGAATACGTGGTCTGTCGTACGGTAATTTGGTAAAAAGCTAATTTGACATTTGCTCAGGACTGTTTTCACTGAGAAAATGTAGTTCTTGGTGTCAAATTTGTCTCCACTTCTGTGGATTTGGGTGATTAGTCATTGGTTCCAAATATTAGGGAAAACGCCAGAGCTGAGGAGGATGTTAAAGAGATTAAATATAGACAATTGGAATTTGTGGTCTGTATATTTTATTATTTTATTTAGGATACCATCAACACCACAAGCCTTTTTAGGTTGAGAGGTTTGTATTTTGTTCATTCGGTGTAATTGGAGAATCCAGTGGGTTCTGGTTCTCTTTAATAGCTCACTTTAAGATTTTTTAATGATCATGTACAGTGCCTTCGGAAAGTATTCTGACCCAATGACTTTTTACACCCCCCATTAATCTACACACAATACCACATAATGACAAAGCAAAAACTGTATTTTTTTTATAAATGTTTGCTAATTTATAAAAAATTATACAAATTAAATATCAAATGTACCTGTATTTGGGAGGTTATTTTTCTCCGCAGATCCTCTCAAGCTCTATTAGGTTGGATGGGGAGCGTCGCTGTACAGCTGTTTTCAGGTCTCTCCAGAGATGTTAGATCGGGTTCAAGTACGGGCTCTGGCTGGGCCACTCAAGGACATTCAGAGACTTTCCCCGAAGCCACTTCTGCGTTGTCTTGGCTGTGTGCTTAGACTCAGCTCTAGGGAGAGTCTTGGTGGTTACAAACTTTTTCCGTTTAAGAATGATGGAGGCCACTGTGTTCTTGGGGACCTTCAATGCTGCTGAAATGTTTTGGTACCCTTCCCCAGATCTGTGCCTCGACACAATCCTGTTTCTGAGCTCTACGGGCAATTCCTTCGACCTCATGGCTTGGTTTTTGCTCTGACATGCACTGTCAACTGTGGGACCTTATATAGACAGGTGCGTGCCTTTCCAAATCATGTCCAATCAATTGAATTTCCCACAGGTGGACTCCAATCAAGTTATAGAAACATCTCAAGGATGATCAAGGGAAACGGGATGCACCTGAGTTCAATTTCAAGTCTCATTGCAAAGGGTCTGAATACTTATTTAAATAAGGTATTTCTGGATTTTTTTATTTTCTAAATTTGCCAACATTTCTAAAAAGCTGTTTTTGCCTTGTCCTTATGGGGTATTGTGTGTAGATTGCTGAGGATAATACTTTTAAAAAAAATCAATTTTAGATTAATTTTTGTAACTTAACGAAATGTGGAAAAAGTCAAGGGTTCTGAATACTTTCCGAAGGCACTGTATTATTTGTTTTTGCTGTTTGTAATTGTGCCAGAACAGATTGGAGAAATAATTTATCCATGCATGTCCATTTTGGATAGATAGCTCTTCATGTTGTTGTTTGTTTAGTGTTTAGGCTTTCTACTGCTAAGTTTACAACTTCCCCTTTGCAGTGAAACGTTGTGTCCAGGAAATGATCTAAAAGGGATTACATTTGTTGTTGGCTAATTGTTTTCTGGTAGGTTTCTACACTACTTTCCTTTTAATAGTATGCAGTTTACTTGGCTTTGATGCCTCATTATTTAATTTTGTTCTGTTTAAGTAGGCTGTGATTTTGCTGTGATCTGATAGGGGTGTCAGTGGGCTGACTGTGAACGCTCTGAGAGACTCTGGGTTGAGGTCGGTGATAAAGTAGTTTACAGTACTGCTGCCAAGACATGAGCTGTAGGTGTACCTACCGTAGGAGTCCCCTCGAAGCCTACTATTGACTATGTACAGACCCAGCGTGCGACAGAACTGCAGGAATTGTGGGACACGTTTTTGATGGTTGTTTTGTCGTAGTTGTTGGGCATATTAGGGAGGGAATGCTGCCACCTCCAGGTAGGTTTTTGTCCTCTGTGTTCTGAGTGTGTCAGGTTTTGACCAGTTCTGGTGTTTAGGCTTCCACAGACTAGGACATGTCCCTTGGTCTGGAAATGATTGAGCTCCCCCTTTAGAATGGAGAAGCTGTCTTTATTAAAGTATGGGGGATTCTAGTGCGGGGATATACAGTACTGTACATTCCAAAACGGTTCTTCGGCTGTTCCCGTAGGAGAACCCTTTTTGGTTCAACATAGAACCCTTTTGGGTTCTATGTAGAACCCTCTCTGGAAAGGGTCCTACATGGAATCCAAAATGTTTCTACCTTGAACCAAAAAGGTTCTACCTGGACCAAAAAGGGTTCTCCTATGGGGACAGCCGAAAAACCCTTTAAGGTTCTATAGCACATTTTTTTCTAAGAGTGTATGTAGCACATAGGACAACATTTTTATCTGTTAAGGTTATTTCTTTATTTATTTCTAACCAGATGTAAAATGTTCCTGTTTTGATTTATTTAGTAGTGGTGAAGTCTGGGTTCCTGCTCTATAGCCCAAAGGCAGATGACTTCAGACCTTGTATATTCCAGGATGGGATATGGTCTCTCTCTCTCTCTCTGAATCCTTCCACAGTAGAACTTTAGAACTGCTTGACAAACAGAGAAACAGATTCATAAATCGGAATATTCCTCTTCAACAGGAAATATTTGTATTTTGGCAGTTCATCATCGTTGTCATCTCATAACTAGCTCCCTCCCCACACACACATTAACTAGGGCCCAATTATCCCTGAGATGACTTAATATCATTACTGTGTGGTTTGTGTTGTAAATTTAAACCATTGTTTCACATGTTTCTCATGCAAGGAAGTATAATGATGATCCTATTTATACGGTCTCATGTACCGCTCTAAAGGGTTTTCAAACCTCTGCCTGGTGTATGCATTATGTACAGGTGTCCACTGCTACTCCACTGACTGACACGGAGCTATACTCTACCAGCGGAGGTGCTGTGAGCGGCTGGAGGTCGTCATGGCAACCCAGAGACATGTACCCAGTGACAGTCTGGCTAGAACATTCAGGTCAGCTCTGGTGGGCATGTGTCTGTGTGGGCCTCATACGTAACTGTAGTAGACTGTAATGTGCCGCAGGGGAAATGTATTTGGGCCTGTAGCCTATGGTAGAATAGACTGTGATCTATGGTCAGTGTTGAGTTTGTAGAAGAGTAAGAAAACACATGTTGTTTTACTATGTTACACATTCTTCCCATTATGGAGTTGGTTATGATTTGGAGGAAGATAAGCTTATCCTAGATCTATACCTATGGGTGGGCAATATCTATCAGTAGTCTATGGGGGTGGGAAAGTGGCTGTATGGTTCTTTAAGGTGTATTTTGTTTAGGTCCTGTGCCAGAAACCCTAGTGAGGTCATCTCCACTAGACTGAGAGACATGAACCACACCTTCATCCAGCACTACCAGGAACCATGGGAAGAGAACCACAGCCTAGACAGAGGTGTGTGTTTGTGTCTGTGTGTATGCATGTGTTGATATATTGACATTTCAGTAACTTCCTGTTGTTTGTAGAGAGAGGAGTGAAGTTCTCCATCCAGACAGAGGCTTTGTACTACAGGGTTCTAGAGGCTGTCATCAATCAGGAGAGGAAGAGGCTGGGAGCCAAAGACATTTTAGTGAGTCCTCTGCCCTCTGCTGTGGACGAATGGAACTGCACTGTTTAGTGTCATTAAGCATTCACTTTATAATTCCCTCTGGGGGCACTGTTGTATTTTATTTATGTATTATTTATTTAACCTTTATTTAACCTAAGCATGTCAGTTAAGAACAAATTCTTATTTACAATGACGGCCTACCAAAAGGCAAAAGGCCTCCTGCTGGGACAGAGGCCTGGGATTAAAATAAATAAATCAAATTTAAATATAGGACAAAATGTTATACAGACATGTATAGTATAGAGGTTGTCCTTGATGACTTGTTTCTTGGCAGGGCATTCTGGAGCATGATCTGTTCCAGCGCTCTCTAGTGGCCTGTTGTCTGGAGATGGTAATCTTCTCCCATCAGCCACCAGGCAGCTTCCCCCTGGTCATTGACATCTTTAGCCTGGCGCCATACGACTTCTACAAGGTAACATCTACACAAAACACCTGCAGTACATGTCATACTGTAATGTAACATAGGTTTTGTGTAAAGGAGGAGGTTTCACGTGATAAGTAACCTTACCTGAAAACTGAAGCATTGTGTTAGCTCCTCAAGCTAATGCCTAGGCTTGGGCTCAGAGGGCTTACACAGTCTTGGGGCATACAGACGTCCTGGGTTCAAACACGTCTACTGTAATCTTCGTGATCTATTTAGGTGCTGTTTAACCCTCTACTGTGTGTGGTGTGTGCCAGGTGATAGAGCTGGTGCTGCGGGCTGAGGAGGGCTTGCTGCTGGGTGTGGTCAGGCATCTGACCCATATAGAGGAGCAGGTCCTGGAGAGTCTGGCCTGGAGGAGAGACTCACCACTTTGGGACCAGATCAGAGCTGCTAAGGGTCAGGGACAGCTGCCTGCATACCATCAGGTCAGTGAGCAAAGATTCAAATTCACCTATTTGTGAACTGGGCAAAATATACAGTGTACCCTCTCAAAATATATAGAGCAACACCGCTGGCGCACTCAAAACAAGTTGGTCTAATATGGCAGCATGGCGGCTGTCGTTCTATTCAATAGAGGAAACAAAATGATCCCAAACTTAAGGTAACAGATGGTTCTATGTGTGTTCAAGGTGATGCTCCCCCAATACTCAGAGGACACAGACAAGATGGCCAAGATCCCTCCCAACCCTTCACACTTGACCCCAAGCCTTGTGAATGGGATCCATGGAAATTACCTGAACTCCCCGATTACCCACCATGAACACTACAGCTCACCCCCTGCTGGCTCAAAGATGGCTGCTTGCCCTACCACACCAGTCAGCCCATCCCAGTCCTCCTCTGTCATTGTTACTGGACAGACTGTAGTCACCATGACATCAGCCACTGTCACCACCAACAATGGCCAGTCAGTCACCATACCAGTTCGAAGTAAAGACTATCCCTCAGATGAAACCCAATATGGCCATAGAAATGACAACCCTAATAGAATACTGACATAATGTAATACTTCTTATAATAAACATGTTATATACCTTGTTTACATATCACAACAACCAGTGCTATTTGTTCAATTAAACCTCTTCCACACCCAGGCATTGCCAACGACCGGGGAGCCATCATATTTACCCTCAGTGTTGTAGGTCAGCCCATTCCTCCACAGCAAGTCTCCAGCACCTCTACCCAGCAGCCCCAGAACCCTCTACCCTCTACCCAGAGTAAGGGCTCCATCTCACTGTTCCTCCGCAAGGTAGGCTTTACTCAGATTTTTACATACCTGAGCTGGCCTGAATGCTATGAGCCTAGATATTTAGTTACAAGATCCACAAGACAAAGGCCATACTCCTTCCCTCTGTCTCAGGTCTACCACCTGGTGAGCATGCGTCTGAGGGACATCTGTGTTAAACTGGACATCTGTGAGGCGCTGCGGCTGAAGATCTGGACCTGCGTTGAACACTCCTTGGTCCACTGCACTGACCTCATTCTAGACCGACACCTGGACCAAATACTCATGTGTGCCATCTATGTCATGGCCAAGGTAGCACTATTTGCTTTTCATCTAGACTTTTTGCTATACTTCCTTAACGCAGATGGTTTTATGACTTGGGTGATCGACAGCAAGGCATTCAGCCTTCTATACCCCTTCAGCTGTGTATTGATGATTATAATGTGATATATTACCTCATTTCCATGTTTATGCTGTGTGTTGCTCATGCAGGTAACCAAAGTGGACATGCCCTTCAAGCTCATCATGCAGTGCTACAAGACTCAGCCTCAAGCAAGCAACTGTGTAAGGAGATCAATGTTTTGCTTGCTTTTGTGTGTGTGAGTTAAATCCAACTCGTTTGTTATTGTGTAGTTCATGAAGTCTGTATTGTCCTTCTGTCAGGTATTCAGAAGTGTTCTGATCTCAGGGAGAAACACCAAGACCTCACAAAACTCTCCTGGAGGATCCAACAGAGAAAACAGTTAGACAAATA
This sequence comes from Oncorhynchus clarkii lewisi, assembly GCF_045791955.1. Classification (NCBI taxonomy): domain Eukaryota; kingdom Metazoa; phylum Chordata; class Actinopteri; order Salmoniformes; family Salmonidae; genus Oncorhynchus; species Oncorhynchus clarkii. The sequence goes on along the minus strand of NC_092152.1, from coordinate 74,896,495 downwards.
GAAAAATATATACATTCACATGGATATGTTTGCGTCATAATGTGCATGAATTAACAAATAATTTTTGATGTTGATGCTGCTCTGTTTTCCAGTTGATGTAGACCCCAGCAGTAGCTTGCTTACCTACCAGAGCCCTCCCACCCATCGTACAGGACGCAGAGCTCCCTGTAGACAGGACCAGGAGGAGAGAGGACACCTCATCTATTTCTACAACACCGTCTATGTCAAACAGATGAAGGACTTTGCCCTGCGCTACACCTCCAGCTCTCTGACCATAGCCGGGGTGAGGGGACATTTTCATATACTACCTAATGGAGTCAGTAGTCGTCATACACAATACATAGGAAACACTTTACCAGGGGTCTCAGATATGTCCAAACTGGTGTATAACATCATGGGTACTTACAGGTCATCTGATCCTGTAATATAAGTAAGAGAAGTCCTAGAACAGATGCAGTGCATTGTTCCTAGGCCCAGCGCTATCATCACTGTCCAACAGAGATTCTGACCACATTCTGATTATTTTTCCATGCACAGGTTGAAACCCCTCCCCTTTCACCATACCCCTGCCAGCGTATTAGATCCTTGCGCAGACTCCGCCCCTCCAACGACCATTCCCTCTACATCTCCCCCCACAAGCCCAGCACACACCCCTCCCCCCGCACTGGGGTCCTCTACATCTTCAGCAGAAGCCCCTCAAAGGTCAGAGGTTGGACATACCTCTCAAACCCTGCTAACGGTTCCCTAACTGACCCTCTTCTATACTTCCTGTCTGAAGCCTAACTAACATTACACATATTTTAACTTCAGTAACTGTGAAAAGCAAAAGGCCTGGTCATCGTAAATACACCGTACATACAGTCATGTGTGTTGCTAATCGTTGTATCCCACAGAGTCTGAGAGAGATCAGCGACATGATGAAGACATTTCAGTCACGCACCAGGAAGTGCTGTGCAGCCCAGCTGCAGGAGGACGGTGAGAAGGAGGGTGGGCCGCTTGCGAAGAGACCCTGTCAGGATAGACCGTCAAACTTGCAAAGAAAGCTCAGGGACTTCGACCAGGCACTGATGAGGGCCCAGAACCAGCAACAAGCCCAGACCGGGGCCAAGGCACAGCACCAAGCAACAGCACACAATGGGACGCATTGATGACATCTCACTTTTTTTGACTTACCGTCATGCTTCATACTTCTTGCAGGTCTACACTCATTGGAAGAACATGGACAACAGGCACTGATGATGGGAGAATGGATGCTGTGGATCTACAATGTTCGAAAGAATTGGCATCATTATCACTCAGCGAAGTTCTCTTAGCAAGCAATGTTCATGATTAGAAAAGCTGATTTGTTATAATAATAATGAGGGTAATGTAATAATCTGAGGGTAACTGGTGCTCTGTATCAAATATCATATCATATACAGCATATATTCATCCAAAGGAAGCAGTAAAGGATTTGTGTTGGTACTGAGCACTGTGTACAGTTTGTGTTTGGTGAGAGGGAGGAGACAATGTCCTCTGGAACATACTGTATGTTATTAGTTTCAATTTTCAAGTTTAATTTGTCACCTCACAAGTACAGTGAAATGCTTAAATTGCAAGCCCTACCCAACAGTGCAGTATTCAAAATAAAAAAATCATAACTAATTTAAAACAAATTAAACACAGATATGACATATAGGTGAGCCTTTTAAAATGATTATACATGTATCTGTTAGGACCAGATGTTAGATAATCATTTTTAATTATTACACAGCGTAATGTATCTGTTAGGACCAGATGTTAGATAATATTCTGTTTAATTGGCACGTTTTTTTCTCTACCAGTGTTGAATTTGTACTGATCTGTGGTACCAATAATTTACTTCTTTGTATTGTGATGTTGGATAAACACAACTCTGTTTTTACATTTGTCTTGTTGCTTTTTGTTCTATGTTGCTCTATCTGTAGGCTATGTCTTGCTTGTCCTATGTTGCTCTGTCTGTAGGCTATGTCTTGCTTGTCCTATGTTGCTCTGTCTGTAGGCTATGTCTTGCTTGTCCTATGTTGCTCGGTCTGTAGGCTATGTCTTGCTTGTCCTATGTTGCTCTGTCTGTAGGCTATGTCTTGCTTGTCCTATGTTGCTCTGTCTGTAGGCTATGTCTTGCTTGTCCTATGTTGCTCTGTCTGTAGGCTATGTCTTGCTTGTCCTATGTTGCTCTGTCTGTAGGCTATGTCTTGCTTGTCCTATGTTGCTCTGTCTGTAGGCTATGTCTTGCTTGTCCTATGTTGCTCTGCGTGTGCTCACTGCTCATTGATTGTCTGTATTGTAATTGTTTTTAATAACCTGCCCAGGGACTGCGGTTGAAAATTAGCCGGCTGGCTAAAACCGTCACTTTTACTGAAACATAGATGAATGTGTACTGCCCCTGTAAAAATTAAATAAACTCAAACATCTCCTTACCCTACCGTCAACATTACCACAACATAGTGAGAGCCACTGTGGAAAATAAATATAGCTCCATGTTGGATATTTTTGCACTCAGAGAAACAAGGTCATAAACAGCATGTGACATATCAGTCTTGGTATATTAGTCTCATGTTGATATTGTAAAATGGTTATTTAGTTAATTTTCATACTGGCATATTTTGAAAAACACCTGAACAAATGGCCATTCACTTTCATAGTGGGGGAAATTGGTTTCCATGACGGCCTAGTGATTGAGTAACAATACCCATACTGTTTATCAGTAACTATGTCCTGACACGCTATGGGAAGTTCATTCTTAACTGATGTTGCTTGGCAAGCAAATCACAATAATCCTCTAAGAACCAATCAGCAAAGGCCTGTCAACTAAACCCCTGAGAGGCCATTATAGAAAATAGAATCCCTAGAATGGGGAAGGCCATGACCTCAGACCCATGAACTTGAATCGGAATGTCCATTCTAGGGATTATATTTCTATGGTTACACAGGAAACCAGGGGGACCTGCTTCCACAACAGTCCTGGAGGTTTTAAGGTAAAGGTCAGCTTGGTAATAACTTCAGATGCTTTTCAGACTTCATCAACAACCAACAACCTCAACAGGACGTCTGTTTTAATCAGTCTCCCACTGGACTGAACCATGGGGTGCAACACCAGCAGGGATGCTGTCGTGGTAGACCCTTCTAAAAAGCCAGAGACCAGACCAGCGTCGGCCAGCTCGACCAGTAAGGCCACCGCTGAGGAGACTAAAGAAACTACAGAGAAAGAGAAAGATGAAACAGAAGGCATATCAAGCTGCGACTGACCTCCATCTTCTTAACCCAAACTCCTCAAAGTAAGATATCTGTCATTCTGCCAGTTACACTTTTATGCTATCTCATCACCCAAATATGGGCAAATACAATTATCTGTATTATGTTTTGGGTTACTTTCTTTATTCTATCAAATGGAAGTTAGCTATTATAATGATTAAGCTATAAACAAGTTCAACAAATGATGACTATCCCATTGGGTAGCACTATTATACAATCACCTCTATTAGTGAGATGGTCTCGCTCTCTCTCTCTATCTCTGCATGCGTGTGTGTGTATGTACAGATTGGCCTGTCTGCAGGTGAAGGAGATGGTCTCTCGCTCTCGCTCTCGCTCTCGCTCTCGCTCTCTCTCTCTCTGTGTGTGTGTGTACAGATTGGCCTGTCTGCAGGTGGAGGACCTGCCTGCAGAGGAAGGCAATGCTGCACAACTGTCCATCAACCCCTGTGTCATCTGGGACCAGACCAGCCACACATCCCGCTCCACTCTGTGATGTAACCTACCAGCCACACACCCTGCTCCAATCTGTGATGTAACCTACCAGCCACACGCCCCGCTCCACTCTGTGATGTAGACCTACCAGCCAAACACTCTGCTCTGTGATGTAGACCTACCAGCCACAGGTTCCTTACTCTGTCTACTGTTGCTGGTCCAGAAAACTCTCTCTCTCTCAATCTCTCAACTGGACCTTCAGTGTCCACAGTGCCATGTTTATATCCTGTTAATGTGCCAGTATGGTCATTGTAACAACAATGAGACATGGTAGTAAATGTATAGATTCAATCTGACTAATGTCCTTTATTGTTTTTAATGTAATTTATTGTTCTTACCTCCATCTCTATCTCACTCTCTATCACACACCTCTGTTCTAAGGTGGCAGTTAAAACAATCCAACCCTGCCACAGGCTAAACCAAACAGCAGCCAAATCAGTTGGCTTTGAAGGCAGTTTTTGTTGCAGCTTTACAGCATATTACTGATCACTCCAGCAGTCCTAGGCTCCGTCACTACATAACACTGCATCAGGAAGCTGTTACAGCTCTGTGTTTGGGTAGACAGCAGCCTGCTTGTTATTACCCATAAAGGAAATGGTTCCCATAGATACAAATACTATATACTGCAATGCCTTTTTTTGCCACCAGGTGGCATGTAAACACAGCTGCAGTTCTTTTTGTCACCTCCAGGGTGCAGAAGCGATCCATCCGTATTTGGTGGGCTATCCAAGGCCCTGGTCCATTTACTCAAGACATTTAATCTGAAATATATGTTGTAAATGTATTACCAGCGAGTGAATAGAGCTGGAAGGGAATAGCCTTTTCACAAAGCCCATATCACAAATACCCATCACAGAGGAAGCGGGAAATTACATGAAAATATTACCATTATACAAATGGAAATTGTGATTGAATAATGTGTTTGAGAAGATAAATGGAAAGCACTTTGTTAGAAAATGTGGTGCTAAATAGCTTTTTAATTTCAGATGTGGGATAAAACAAAACACATTTCTACTCCATTTTCACTGGCAATTGATTAGTGGTTCCACACCTGCAGAGAGAAGGGTTCTTATCTTCTCATTATCAGTTAATTAATATGCATGCACACATGTCTAATATCTTTCCTCTGCCATTTAGCAGAATTGAGACATTGATGTTGTAATGGCCTTGGATGACTTCTCTCTCTGTTGCTTTAAGGAGAAATAAGACACATGACTGACATTGTCTTTAATTGTTGTAAAAGAAAATTAAAGGAAAATAAAATAGGAAAAACAAATTCTTTACATCATATTCAATATGACATCACCATTCCCCTCTGGGAGGCGTATCTATAAACACAGCAACTCTTATTTGATTGGCTGTATTTAAGTTAGCAGCTATTCTATGGTACTGTAGCTTTACAAAACAAGCGATATGGTGCACTGTGTATACCTAAGAAAGAGATGTATTGAAGAGTGATAGGGAAATGTTTTACTTGAAAGACATACATAAGGGAATGAGATATTAAATTCCTCACTCTGCCAGGGTTTGGCTATTAGAGAATCCAAGGCCTCACCCGTTGAAGCAAAACTTGGGTGAAAGTCAAATTAATTTATGTCCTGATCTTCAATGTTCCACTGCCATAAGTGCATATTGTATTACCAGTGAAATATGAAGTCCTATAGAAACTAGTCTGACTGGATATCTTTGCAGTTGTGCACAAATGGCCCTCGGCATGTGTTCTGTATTATGCACATTGCACAATGTCATTAGCTTTTTATCTTTATGGTTTGAGCCAAATTTCACATAGCAGTGGATGTTGTTATGGTTGATCGCATGATTGTAGTATATTAGAAAGAGATACTACATGCTTCATGACTAAAACAAACATTATAGAGGATGATTATGTCACTAAACCATAGTGGTTCAGAAGTCTAGCTGTTGATAAGGGAATATTGTGAATATTAGGTTTACAAACATCATTTTCAAACAGATGTGCCATCCAATAAAGGCTAGCCCGGCAGTCTAAAATGAAAAAAAGGGCATTTGAACACTACTCTTGGGTGTAATCTGCTCCTCTTGTAATGGGCCATTTATAAACTCAGCAAAAAAAGAAACATCCCTTTTTCAGGACCTTGTCTTTCAAAGATAATTCGGAAAAATCCAAATAACTTCACAGATCTTCATTGTAAAGGGTTTAAACACTGTTTTCCATGCTTGTTCAATGAACCATAAACAATTAATGAACATGCACCTGTGGAAGGGTCGTTAAGATACGAACAGCTTACAGACGGTAGACAATTGATGTCACAGTTATGAAAACTTAAGACACTGAAGAGGCCTTTCTACTGACTCTGAAAAGCACCAAAGGAAAGATGTCCCTGCTCATCTGCATGAACGTGCCTTAGGCAAGCTGCAAGAAGGCATTAGGACTGCAGATGTGGCCAGGGCAATAAATTGGAATGTCCGTACTGTGAGACGCCTAAGACAGAGCTACAGGGAGACAGGACGGACAGCTGATCATCCTCGCAGTGGCAGACCATGTGTAACAACACCTGCACAGGATCACACCCGCGGGACAGGTACAGGATGGCAACAACAACTACCCGAGTTTCACCAGGAACGCACAATCCCTCCATCAGTGCTCAGACTGTCTGCAATCGGCTGAGAGAGGCTGGACTGAGGGCAACGTAGGCCTGTTGTAAGGCAGGTCCTCACCAGACATCACCGGCAACAATGTCGCCTATGGGCACAAACCCACCGTCGCTGGACCAGACAGGACTGGCAAAAAGTGCTCTTCACTGACGAGTCGCAGTTGTGGTACCCATCCTGCAGGCTCAACCTGACATGACCCTCCAGCATGACAATGCCACCAGCCATACTGCTCGTTCTGTGTGTGATTTCCTGCAAGACAGGAATGTCAGCGTTCTGCCATGGCCAGCGAAAATCCCGGATCTCAATCTCATTGAGCACGTCTGGGACTTGTTGGATCGGAGGGTGAGGGCTAGGGCCATTCCCCCGAGAAATGTCCGGGTACCTTGGTGGAAGAGTGGGGTAACATCTCACAGCAAGAACGGGCAAATCTGGTGCAGTCCATGAGGAGGAGATGCATTGCAGTACTTAATGCAGCTGGTGGCCACACCAGATACTGACTGTTACTTTTGATTTTGACCCCCACTTTGTTCAGGGACACATTATTCTATTTCTGTTAGTTACATGTCTGTGGAACTTGTTCAGTTTATGTCTCAGTTGTTGAATCTTATGTTCATACAAATATTTACAAATAAATATACATGTTTATATTTATATGTTACATTTGCTGAAAATAAACACAGTTGACAGTGAGAAGACTTTTTTTTACTGAGTTTATGATTAGTATAATGGTCTGTCATTAGAATAAGTATTCATGTTATTTCCTGCAAGCCACTCTTTAAAGATGTGTTCTTCACAGGCCTCGTTTGTGAATATATGATCAGAACCCTGACAGACAGAGAGCATCTTTAATCTTTCTCTGGCCTTGAAGAATGTCACTGATCTCCTTGTAACTGCAGGGAGCAGGGCTGATCAAATCCACATTGTGTGTGTGTGTGTGTGTGTGTGTGTGTGTGTGTGTGTGTGTGTGTGTGTGTGTGTGTGTGGATCACATCTACTGATTGTTTATGGGGACTTTATTTCACTATGAAATCACCCAGATATTCATAATTGCTTGTCAAAGCCATCTGTTCTGAAGTGTCACAGTGGTTCCTTTGGAGTGGCCTGTTCACATCGCCAGTTGATTGAACGCAAAAAAACCAGATGTGTGTCAAGAGAGGTCAACTTTCATTTGAAGTAAATTCAGATACAGCGTTTTCCCCCTTATTTGTGATTCTGGAAGCGTATGTATACACCCCAAATGCTGTCATGTATTATCTAGGAGTTGGAGACAGATGTAAGCATTAGGTTTCTGCCTTACAGAATGGGGAGGTTTAGAAAATGTTTTTCTGAGTCTGATCTTCATTTGGCCTGCACGGTGGAAGCATGGTATTCAGAACAAACTCTGACTCATTGTACGTGGAATTTCTACCAACGAATAAGTAAACAACTGTTAACAGAAGCTAATGCTTCTAAGTGGTTGTGTCATACTTTCTCTGACTATACACAAATAAAACCTGTATGAATCCCTCACATACTGCAGTGCATGCTCTACCTGATAATGGTGTTTAGCCCCTTTGAATCCACAGCACTTAATTTTCCTTCTCTCTCTCTCTCTCTCTCTCTCTCTCTCTCTCTCTCTCTCTCTCTCTCTCTCTCTCTCTCTCTCTCTCTCTCTCTCTCTCTCTCTCTCTCTCTCTGTCAAGTAATGGTAGAAAAGGAAAGATCACCATGGAGATGACAAAGAAAATCCCTGCTAGAGACACTTGAAGCTAGCTGGTGATTCATCAGCTTTAATGCAGTCCATTAGACACGGCTTTTAGTGGACAATGAACAATGGGAACTAAACTAAGTTTATTTGCACAGAACATATTTATGTTTTTTTGAGAAGAAGCCATAGTCAGTCAGTGCTGTTTAATGGAGCTTGTGTCCAGAAGGTCATTTCTTTAGCCCACAGAGAAATGGGGCCTGAGACCCTGAGTGAGTGAACTTATTCACTTCACATGTATATCCTCAGAGGTATAACCTACTATATCCTACAGTATCCAGTCAAAGTCAACCTTAAAATTAATCATATTGCTGATCTTACCCATTAGGTTTTCGTTAAATGTCATGCCAATGAAACATCTGTAGGACATCGCAAATAGATTATGAGTGAGTAGAAATCCTGAAGGCGGATAAGATTTAGCCTGAGAAAAAGGTCAGGTAGCTGGAGGAAGGCTCGGACATATGGACTAAGATAACTGGATTATTCTGGATAGGAAACACAAGAAGACATGTTGTTTTTGTTACAGGGCAAATCAGTATTTCAAGGTACCATGTTGAAATGGTTCACTGTAGGTACACTGTTATCAATGTTGTCTGTGGTAAAGACTAGTATGTGCTATAGAAATTCTACCTACATAGCATCCATTTTTGCACAACACATACACCCCTATGAGTACATGATGTGAAAAGCAGTATTGTGTTCACTGGGATAATTCTAATCCATTTGTTTTACCCATTGGCTCATGATTATAGCAAGGCGTCTGTGGGCTCATTTGAGGTTTACATTTACTAGGCCCTACTTACACTCTTTACACAGTTGTTTACTATATTATGAGAACAGAGTGGGCATTGTGAATCACGTTGTGTTGTGTTCTAGCTGTTTCTGTTTCTAAGAAGCATGTTGTTGAGCCTGACGTTCTTTAAGGTGAGGGTTGGATTGTGAGTGAGGGGCTGAGGCCGAGGCAGGCAGCTGCTGTGTAATTATGGGAGACCCAGTGAAGTACAATACAAAAGCTACCGTGGCAGGTGTAGCTATTCATCTTTCCACATTTGTTTTGATTGGTGCAGTGTGCGGGGGTAGAGAGAGAGAGAAAGTCCTTTCAAAGCAAATGGAGAAAAATAGGAAAACGTAGTCTAAATGTCATTCATTCAGCACCAGTGTCGAGGTGACCTTAAAGAGAATCATCTCTCCCTTTTGTAAATGCGGACAAGTGGATTCTGCAAAATATCAAATTTGATAAGAAAGGGAGTCCATGTGATGGAGCCTTGTGATGGTGAGCAGAATATGGCTGATATGGGGGAGGTGAACTGGTTCTGGAGCCTCTCTATGGTTGAACAGTCTGTTCTGTTCTCTGGTCATGACCATCTGAATGTTTTACTATGTTTATTTGCACAAATAGAAGGACAATTTGTACACATTTACAAAACAACAGGAGGCAGAAAAAAGCCGAACATTGTTTCCCCAAGTGTTAGGACATACATTACTGCTACAGGAGCATACTGCATATCACCCTACATCATAAATGACTACGTATGTCAAAGGGTTGTTGTGTTCGATGTGCCTTGAGAGAGTGCTGTCATCTCACTGTATGCCCTGCAATATTAGTTATGATAGTTTGATTATGTGATATGATGATTTGGACTTCCTTTTACCACATTATGAAGCCAGTCCTTGAAGGATCTACATGTACATACATTGATTTGTATTAGAATATGCCATGTATTTTGTCTATTCACTGAAAAACAACCTACCCATATGTAACCATCCATATCACGAAGTCAACATTCATAGCTTTCACCATGACAACTGGGCCAACCATCAGGGAACATTACTGAGGCATTTAGATAATGGTTTCCTTGTAGACATCCAAGAGGAGGGAAAACAACCTAATAACAGCTTTACTGCTTCATGTGTCATCATGCCATAGAAACAGCACCGCATGGTCTGTGGAAGGAAAATAAACTACGATGCCTTAATACACTGCAATAGGATTGCAGTCATCATCGTGTTTGTATAACTCCTATTCATGGTTAGGTCTTTGTGCTTGTATATTAACATGTTTAGATTTGTGTTTAGTTTGATAGGATTATGACTAGAGCTGGAAGGCTGAAGGGAGCTGGCTGTATATTAGAGTGCATGTTTGTTTGTTTGTCTGCAGATTCAAGATAACAAGCCTGGGCTTCTCTTCATGACTGGGCGCTGGCTGCTGGGTCTGACCTCATCTCAGTGAAAATAATTAGAGCTGCTCCTGTGTGTGTGTGTGTGTGTGTGTGTGTGTGTGTGTGTGTGTGTGTGTGTGTGTGTGTGTGTGTGTGTGTGTGTGTGTGTGTGTGTGTGTGTGTGTGTGTGTGTGTGTGTGTGTGTGTGTGTGTGTGTGTGTGTGTGTGTGTGTGTGTTTTCTGAATGCCCCACTCCCAGCTGAAACCCTAAACACAGAAAAGCCACTGTTCTACAACTATTAGTCCCCCTCAATATGTATGTGTCCGCGTCAGGAAAATAATATTAATGGGAGTGTTAAATACAAACCAAGCCTGTGGCCCGTCAACCGATAACTTCAAATACAGTGAGATTATTCATAAGAGGGGCATGGATCTGATCGCATGTGAAGGGCCTGAGAGATTTTCTACAAGCTGTAGGTTCCTTAGGGGGTGTGGTTCACATCCCAAATGGCACCCTATTCCCTTCATAGCGCAATACTTTTGACCAGGGCCCATAGGGCTCTTGTCAAAAGTAGTGCACTATATTTGGCCACTACATGATTCCATATGTGTTATTTCATAGTTTTGATGTCTTCACTATTATTCTACGATGTAGAAAATAGTAAATATAAAGAAAACCCTTGAATGAGTAGTTGTGTCCAAACATTTGACGGATACTGTATATATTTCTAAATACAAACTAGCTCTGAAATAAGTGAGACTTTACAAATGATCCACTTTTCAACCACTACTGTTCAACCTTCTATTCATCATCTCCAGCACCAAACCAGTGTCTACATGTAAAACAGTGCATTTCTAATTCTATCTGTGGTTCAAAAGATAAAAAGAAACGTCCTAAAAAAAATGCTTCCCTGTGACATCACAGGGTCGGATTAAAAGTAAAAAACTGTGATTATCAAAACCTGCAATGACTTTCTAGCCCCAAGGCGGGTATTTTCTTGCCCCCCACATCCCCACGAATCTCATATAATTAGTAAATCACAGTTTTTAAAATGTTTAAACATTAGATGATGTCATAGGGTAAAACTTTTAAATATATTTTTTTCTACAAAACGTAGAAATGTGCCGTTTTTGTGCCGGAGATAATGAAAATATGGTGGAGATGCCCTTTAAATTGTTGTGCAACATCATCGGTAAGCTAGAGGCATCGTCTTTCATTTGAATCTCCGCTCTTGTGGGCGGGTACATTGACCCGTTTTTGCACTGACTCTCTTGCACTGACTCTATGCACAAACACTGGACTCACCCACACACTCACACATACTTACACTGACAACCCAACACAAACATATACACATATAACATGCGCATGATTACCCCGTCTTTGTACCCCACACATACAATTATCTTTAAGGTCCCTCAGTCGAGTAGTGAATTTCAAGCACAGTTTCAGCCACAAAGACCAGGGAGGTTTTCCAATGCCTCGCAAAGAAGAGCACCTATTGGTAGATGGGTAAAAAAAAAAAAGACACTGAATATCCCTTTGAGCAAACCTGCTTTCCAAAAGACACTGGGAGACAAATTCCCCTTTCAGCAGGACAATAACCTAAAACTCAAGGCCAAATCTACACTGTAAGAAGACAGTGAATGTTGCTGAGTGGCTGAGTTACAGTTTTGACATAAATCTTCTTGAAAATCTATGGCAAGACATGAAAATGGTTGTCTAGCAATGATCAACAACCAATCTGACAGAGCTTGGAGAAATTTGAAAAAGACTCACAGCTGTGATCGCTGCCAAAGGTGATTCTAACATGCACGGACTCAGGCGGTTGAATACTTATCTAATGACGTCATATTAGTGTTTTATATCTCTAGAGGTTGAATACTTATCTAATGACGTCATATTAGTGTTTTATATCTCAGGCGGTTGAATACTTATCTAATGACGTCATATTAGTGTTTTATATCTCTAGAGGTTGAATACTTATCTAATGACGTCATATTAGTGTTTTATATCTCTAGAGGTTGAATACTTATCTAATGACGTCATATTAGTGTTTTATATCTCTAGAGGTTGAATACTTATCTAATGACGTCATATTAGTGTTTTATATCTCTAGAGGTTGAATACTTATCTAATGACGTCATATTAGTGTTTTATATCTCTAGAGGTTGAATACTTATCTAATGACGTCATATTAGTGTTTTATATCTCTAGAGGTTGAATACTTATCTAATGACGTCATATTAGTGTTTTATATCTCTAGAGGTTGAATACTTATCTAATGACGTCATATTAGTGTTTTATATCTCTAGAGGTTGAATACTTATCTAATGACGTCATATTAGTGTTTTATATCTCTAGAGGTTGAATACTTATCTAATGACGTCATATTAGTGTTTTATATCTCTAGAGGTTGAATACTTATCTAATGACGTCATATTAGTGTTTTATATCTCTAGAGGTTGAATACTTATCTAATGACGTCATATTAGTGTTTTATATCTCTAGAGGTTGAATACTTATCTAATGACGTCATATTAGTGTTTTATATCTCTAGAGGTTGAATACTTATCTAATGACGTCATATTAGTGTTTTATATCTCTAGAGGTTGAATACTTATCTAATGACGTCATATTAGTGTTTTATATCTCTAGAGGTTGAATACTTATCTAATGACGTCATATTAGTGTTTTATATCTCTAGAGGTTGAATACTTATCTAATGACGTCATATTAGTGTTTTATATCTCTAGAGGTTGAATACTTATCTAATGACGTCATATTAGTGTTTTATATCTCTAGAGGTTGAATACTTATCTAATGACGTCATATTAGTGTTTTATATCTCTAGAGGTTGAATACTTATCTAATGACGTCATATTAGTGTTTTATATCTCTAGAGGTTGAATACTTATCTAATGACGTCATATTAGTGTTTTATATCTCTAGAGGTTGAATACTTATCTAATGACGTCATATTAGTGTTTTATATCTCTAGAGGTTGAATACTTATCTAATGACGTCATATTAGTGTTTTATATCTCTAGAGGTTGAATACTTATCTAATGACGTCATATTAGTGTTTTATATCTCAGGCGGTTGAATACTTATCTAATGACGTCATATTAGTGTTTTATATCTCTAGAGGTTGAATACTTATCTAATGACGTCATATTAGTGTTTTATATCTCTAGAGGTTGAATACTTATCTAATGACGTCATATTAGTGTTTTATATCTCTAGAGGTTGAATACTTATCTAATGACGTCATATTAGTGTTTTATATCTCTAGAGGTTGAATACTTATCTAATGACGTCATATTAGTGTTTTATATCTCTAGAGGTTGAATACTTATCTAATGACGTCATATTAGTGTTTTATATCTCTAGAGGTTGAATACTTATCTAATGACGTCATATTAGTGTTTTATATCTCTAGAGGTTGAATACTTATCTAATGACGTCATATTAGTGTTTTATATCTCTAGAGGTTGAATACTTATCTAATGACGTCATATTAGTGTTTTATATCTCTAGAGGTTGAATACTTATCTAATGACGTCATATTAGTGTTTTATATCTCTAGAGGTTGAATACTTATCTAATGACGTCATATTAGTGTTTTATATCTCTAGAGGTTGAATACTTATCTAATGACGTCATATTAGTGTTTTATATCTCTAGAGGTTGAATACTTATCTAATGACGTCATATTAGTGTTTTATATCTCTAGAGGTTGAATACTTATCTAATGACGTCATATTAGTGTTTTATATTGCATTTATCTTTTAAACATTTTTAGAATTTTTCTTGTATTTTGACATTACAGAGTGTTTCGTGTAGACACATTTTTATTTTATTCCAATTTGTAAAAAACAATTTTGGGGAGAAAGTCAAGGGGTGTGAATACTCTCTGAAGGCATTTGTAGCCATGTTATTTTTTACTCGTTATTGTTATTCACTGTGTATTTATTATTCATGTCATTATTTCTATTTTTGATTTTGAATCTTTATTTTTACCTCTGTATCCAACATATAATTTGTTAAGTTGTCAAAGTTAATAGGCTATTTACTATATTGTAAAAGCGATATTGAATCGTGGTTGGTTGTCAACGCAACCAAATATCAACATTTGAAGGAGATGTATCTTCTGCTTGGATAGTTCCAAATTAGTCGGGCTGTAATTCCAATTTGTCTATAATAATTCATAATTGATATGTTAGATTGATGTCTCCATCTCAACCTAAAATCCAAGTTAAAGAATAAATCAAACTTAAATCCACTTTAAATAACGTTTAAGTTGATCTTCTTTAACTTAGATTTTTGGTTGAGATGTGAATCTAACATATACATTCTTAAATTCTACATTCAATTTGACCTCAAACAAAGCTTGAAACCCTAGGCCTTGTTTATTTTGTTAATTGTACATTTTTGTTGATGAATCCTTGAATTGAAACAATAGCTGTTGATTATTTTGAAAATGCTATATAGTCCTATAAGCATCATTGATGATATACATGTATGAGTGGTAAAGTATGGTCGCATTTCAGTTGCTCTGTTAATTAAACCTTCCCTTTGGAATGACTTTACAGCAACAGTGAATCTATTTAGTGGAGATCTCTCAACACACATCCTCACGATGGGACGGGGTAATAGTCCGAGACAAATATCAGAGCTAATCAGGGCAGCCCTGATTGGTTGAAACTCTGGATGGGAGACCAAAGGGATATATAGATCAATCATCCAGTAGGAGGTGCTGCCCAGCCTTTAGTTTTTTTCTGATAGTGGATATAAAACGTTGAAGATCTGATGTCGTTTCAAAGGTACAAAATCAACATATTTTATATGTTTTGTCTATGTTGAAAATTGGTAACCATGATGACATAATCCTGTGGTTGAAATTTCACCCTCAAAACAATTGTTTACGTTGATGACTTTTTGCAAATCCAATGTATTTTACACAGAAATTCCACATCACAATCTGTTGATAAATTCTGTTAAAACAATGTTGATTCAACCATTTTGTGCCCAGTGGGCAGTGTGTAGGTGTGTGTGTGTGTGTTGTGATAATCTCTCTGTAGGTTCCTGTTGCTGAGTGCTAACTGTGATCCGAGAGAGAGCGAGAGAGAGACATGTTTCCCGTGCCAATAAAGCCCTTTGAATTTAATTGAGAGCCAGAAAGAGAGCCAGAGAGATAGAGCCACAGAGAGAGAGTGAGAGAGAGGGAAATATACTACCATTCAAAAGTTTGGGGTCACTTAGAAATGTCCTTGTTTTGAAAGAAAAGCAAATTTGTTGTCCATTAAAATAACATCAAATTGATCAGAAATACAGTGTAGACATTGTTAATGTTGTAAATATATATTGTAGCTGGAAACAGCTGATTTTTAATGGAATATCTACTTACATAGGTGTACAAAGGCCCATTATCAGCAACCATCAATCCTGTGTTCCAATTTTTCCTGCTAATCCAATTTTATAATTTTAAAAGGCTAATTGTCCATTAGAAAACCCTTTTGAGATTATGTTAGCACAGCTGAAAACTGTTATGCTGATTGAAGAAGCAATAAAACTGTCCTTCTTTAGACTAGTTGAGTATCTGGAGCATCAGCATTTGTGGGTTTCGATTACAGACTCAAAATGGCCAGAAGTAAAGAACTTTCTTCTGAAACTCATCAGTCTGTTCTTATTCTGAGAAATGAAGGCTATTCCATGCGAGAAATTGCCAAGAAACTGAAGATCTCATACAACGCTGTGTACTACTCCCTTCACAGAAGAGCGCAAACTGGCTCTAACCAGAACAGAAAGAGGAGTGAGAGGCCCCGGTGCACAACTGAACAAGAGGACAAGTATATTAGAGTGTCTAGTTTGAGAAACAGACGCATCACAAGTCCTCAACATGCAGCTTCATTAAATAGTACCCGCAAAACACCAGTCTCAACGTCAACAGTGAAGAGGCGACTCCGGGATGCTGGCCTTCTAGGCAGAGTTCCTCTGTCCAGTGTCTGTATTATTTTGCCTATATGAATCTTTTAATTTTATTGGCCAGTCTGACATATGGCTTTTTCTTTGCAACTCTGCCTAGAAGGCCAGCATCCCGGAGTCGCCTCTTCACTGTTGACGTTGAGACTGGTGTTTTGAGTGTAATATTTAATGAAGGATATTTATAAATGACCCCAAACTTTTGAATGGTGGTGTGTATATATATACAGTATATATACACATACATACACACATATATATATATATATATATATATATATATATATATATATATATATATATATATATATATATATATATATATATATATATATACACAGAGAGAGAGAGAGAGAAAAAAAGAGAGAGACCTTCTTGCTGAGTGCTAACTGTGATCTCTGGGCTGAGAGATTGATACAGAGCTAGAGAGAAATAAAAAGAGTGAGAGGCTGCAATAGCAGTCTGAAGCTGAAAGAGAGAGAGAGGCAGTAATAGCAGCCTGAAGCTTGCTCTCACAGCCATTCCCACCCCTAATTGCATAACCATCATTAAAATGCTAATTCATAGTGTTAAAGGGGCAATTAAAAGGGTAATTAAAAATGCTTTGTTCCACTCCTCTACCTGTGTGAACAGCGTGGCCATTACTGTGCTCCTTCTGATCTGGAGTATTTACATTGTGCCTACAGACTAATCCCTTTATCAAGGTTCAACTGAGAGCCAGGGCAGTGGTAGTGTGGAGGGAATCATTATAATCAGAGAGGTGCTAGAACAGGATGTGATGTCATCTCAGCTGTATTTACTGTAGTGCTCTTATTATGACACTAACATGAAAGGGGATATGATCTGATGTACTCTATGCAGCAATTTAAAGGGTGGCTTGTATTTTTCTGCTGCTCATTTAGAAAAATGTGATTTTGATCTTGGGGGTGGGGTTCGATTTTTTTATTTTATGTATTTTATTTAACCTTTATTTAACTAGGCGAGTTAGTTAAGAACAAATTCTTATTTTACAATGACGGCCTACTCCGGCCACTCCCTCCCCTAACCCAGACAACACTGGGCCAATTGTGCACCGCTCTATGGATGTGGTTGTGTTATGTTCGCATATCGTACCCTGGCAGTTACTGTTGTTTGTCCATCTTGAGGCACAGTAGCAACAACATAGCCACTTGACTACCACTACCTCAAAATAGTCAGAATCAATCTAAGATACTGCAATTGTTCATCTAGCTGGTGTTTAGTGCAATATTTCTCCAGTAAAAAAAATTGCATGAAAAAGTCAGTGCACTGCAGACAGTATAAAGCGAGTCAACTGTTTCTGGCTGTGCTCAGAACTGATTTCTGAGAACTTGTCTACAACTTCATCATCAACAGCACAAGCTGTTTCATAGAGAATCATGTTACAAAGGTTGTGGCGGGACACAAGATTCTTGTGAATGGGTTTTGAATTTTGGAATATTGACAAGTGGCAGTTAGGATGCAAGTGTGAATCGTCTAATTCTCATTCTGCCCTAAACAGTGGCAGACTGTGGTCTCTATCAAACACGTCAGCAAGTGGTCACTCCATAAGGTTTCCCCTATTATGAGATGGTTATTTGTAACATCTGTCAATGGTACATGCCTATGATTAAATAAATATGGAAAAAAGACAAGGAATTTTTTTTTTTTAAATAATAAGAATTAATAATAAAAATAGTTTAGTCCCCCAAATGTTTGGGGGTGGAGGTGGGTTGAAAAACGTCTTGGGAGCCTAGTGTTCCTTCAACATAACATTGGCGACGTGTTGTCTTATGTAAACAAGTCAGAGTCCGAGGCACTGCCTAATAGACAGGTCTGTCTCACTGTCTGGAGGCTACGATTGGATAGAGCACAGTCAGCGCAGCTGTTCATCTCGTGTTATTGGGCAAGTGGGCATGATGGTAATCCAAACCCAACCCTCAGGGAAGGCGTGACAACCTCAGTTACACAAATCTCACAAAAACAGACTGCCTTTATCACCAAAATGATTCTTCCTAGACTTTTTTGTTAACGTTGGCACTGGAATAAATGTTTCTGACTAATATTGATGCCACGTGCCGTTTTCAATCAGAGAAGTCGTTTTTTGCATTCATTTGCTATTTAATAAGCCACAGTCATACAGACTGAAGATATACACTGAGTGTACAAAACATTAATATTGAGTTGCAGCCTCTTTTGCCCTCAGAACAGCCTCAATTCATTGGGACATGGACTCCACGAGGTGTTGAAAGCGTTCCACAGGGATGATGACCCATGTTGACTCCAATGCTTCCCACAGTTGTGTTAAATAGGCTGGATGTCCTTTGGGTGTTGGACCATTCTTGATACACACGGGAAAGTGTTGAGCATAAAAAACAGCAGTGTTGCAGTTCTTGACACAAACTGGTGCGCCTGGCACCTACTACCATACCTCTTTCAAAGAAACTTAAATATGTTGTATTGTACAATCCATATACAATCCATGTCTAAATTGTCTCAAGGTTTAAAAATCCTTATTTAACCTCTTCCCCTTCATCTACACGTATTGAAGTGGATTTAATAAGTGACATCAATAACGGATCATAGCTTCCACCTGGATTCAACTGTTCAGTCTATGTCATGGAAATACTTAATGTTTTGTACACATAGTGTATAGTAGGTTTCATGTTTATAGTGTCTTTGGCTTGGCCAGAAGAACATGGTTTCAGTTTCACCAAGCAATTGTTTTATAAAACCCACAAAACCCAGATTCTTCCAACGTTAGTTACAGTATAATGACAATCCAACATCTTCAGATGTCTTCCAACAATAGTGTATAATAACAATTCAGCATCTTCAAAACCAGAGAAGACCAGATTTGAACTGGAACACACTGATGTTCAACACAATTGCATTTTGGCGTAGAACAGAAAATCTGCTGTGGCACCAGCTAATGTAAATAGTTAGTGTTTGTGTGTACAGTGTACTGCAGCTGCCAGGATTCCCATCTGGGATTATTATTATTATATACAGTGCCTTGCGAAAGTTATCGGCCCCCTTGAACTTTGCGACCTTTTGCCACATTTCAGGCTTCAAACATAAAGATATAAAACTATTTTTTTGTGAAGAATCAACAACAAGTGGGACACAATCATGAAGTGGAACGACATTTATTGGATATTTCAAACTTTTTTAACAAATCAAAAACTGAAAAATTGGGCGTGCAAAATTATTCAGCCCCTTTACTTTCAGTGCAGCAAACTCTCTCCAGAAGTTCAGTGAGGATCTCTGAATGATCCAATGTTGACCTAAATGACTAATGATGATAAATACAATCCACCTGTGTGTAATCAAGTCTCCGTATAAATGCACCTGCACTGTGATAGTCTCAGAGGTCCGTTAAAAGCGCAGAGAGCATCATGAAGAACAAGGAACACACCAGGCAGGTCCGAGATACTGTTGTGAAGAAGTTTAAAGCCGGATTTGGATACAAAAAGATTTCCCAAGCTTTAAACATCCCAAGGAGCACTGTGCAAGCGATAATATTGAAATGGAAGGAGTATCAGACCACTGCAAATCTACCAAGACCTGGCCGTCCCTCAACTTTCAGCTCATACAAGGAGAAGACTGATCAGAGATGCAGCCAAGAGGCCCATGATCACTCTGGATGAACTGCAGAGATCTACAGCTGAGGTGGGAGACTGTCCATAGGACAACAATCAGTCGTATATTGCACAAATCTGGCCTTTATGGAAGAGTGGCAAGAAGAAAGCCATTTCTTAAAGATATCCATAAAAAGTGTTGTTTAAAGTTTGCCACAAGCCACCTGGGAGACACACCAAACATGTGGAAGAAGGTGCTCTGGTCAGATGAAACCAAAATTGAACTTTTTGGCAACAATGCAAAACGTTATGTTTGGCGTAAAAGCAACACAGCTCATCACCCTGAACACACTATCCCCACTGTCAAACATGGTGGTGGCAGCATCATGGTTTGGGCCTGCTTTTCTTCAGCAGGGACAGGGAAGATGGTTAAAATTGATGGGAAGATGGATGGAGCCAAATACAGGACCATTCTGGAAGAAAACCTGATGGAGTCTGCAAAAGACCTGAGACTGGGACGGAGATTTGTCTTCCAACAAGACAATGATCCAAAACATAAAGCAAAATCTACAATGGAATGGTTAAAAAATAAACATATCCAGGTGTTAGAATGGCCAAGTCAAAGTCCAGACCTGAATCCAATCGAGAATCTGTGGAAAGAACTGAAAACTGCTGTTCACAAATGCTCTCCATCCAACCTCACTGAGCTCGAGCTGTTTTGCAAGGAGGAATGGGAAAAAAATTCAGTCTCTCGATGTGCAAAACTGATAAAGACATACCCCAAGCGACTTACAGCTGTAATCGCAGCAAAAGGTGGCGCTACAAAGTATTAACTTAAGGGGGCTGAATAATTTTGCACGCCCAATTTTTCAGTTTTTGATTTGTTAAAAAAGTTTGAAATATCCAATAAATGTCGTTCCACTTGTTGTTGACTCTTCACAAAAAAATACAAAGTATTAACTTAAGGGGGCTGAATAATTTTGCACGCCCAATTTTTCAGTTTTTGATTTGTTAAAAAAGTTTGTTGTTGACTCTTCACAAAAAAATACAGTTTTATATCTTTATGTTTGAAGCCTGTAATGTGGCAAAAAGTCGCAAAGTTCAAATACTTTCGCAAGGCACTGTATATATTTTTAGAATTTTTACCCCTTTTTCTCCCCAATTTTGTGTTATCCAATTGTTGTAGTAGCTACTATCTTGTCTCATCACTACAACTCCGTACGGGCTCGGGAGAGACGAAGGTTTAAAGTCATGCGTCCTCCGATACACAACCCAACCAAGCCGCACTGCTTCTTAACACAGCGCGCATCCAACCCGGAAGCCAGCCGCACCAATGTGTCGGAGGAAACACCGCGCACCTGGCCACCTTGGTTAGCGCACACTGCGCCCAGCCCGCCACAGGAGTCGCTGGTGCGCGATGAGACAAGGACACCCCTACCGACCAAGCCCTCCCCTAACCCGGGCAACGCTAGGCCAATTGTGCGTCGCCCCACGGACCTCCCGGTCGCGGCCGGTTACGACAGAGCCTGGGCGCGAACCCAGGGACTCTGATGGCACAGCTGGCGCTGCAGTACAGCGCCCTTAACCACTGCGCCACCCGGGAGGCCTCATCTGGGATTATTTTAATCCTATGTTCAGTAAAAGTATGTTATTATATCATATCATATACAATTGACCCATTCTATAAAAAAGTCTGTATTTATCCATTAAAAAGTCCACTGTTGATCCCGACACAGTTGATGAACATTAGCTGCAGATGAGAGAAGACCAGCAACTAGAATGAGAAATGATGGATTCGCTCCAGCTTGCTAGCTGCCGATGCTGCAGGCCAACTTGCTTTCAGGGCTGGTGAAGTGTCAGTGGTTTAATTTTATAGTGTGTAGTTTTCCCTGATTTCCCTCAGGAACGCAGCGCTGCCGGTAGAATGGAGAAACATCTGCTGCCACTCAGAGAGATACATATAAAAACCATCATTTCCATCAGCGTTGCTACAGCAGAGTGAGGACAGAGAGCCAAGCAGCACATTAGAATGCCTGTCTGTCTCCTGTCTCTGTCTGATGCTGACTCCTGGGGATAGGCAGGAATGAAACCCATTAAATGATCCTGTGTTGCCAGAACCCAGAGGCAATGCGGGATAAGGTAGCCTATCTCACAAACCAGTGTACAGTAGTTTATGAAGTCTACAGATTATATGTCATGATCTTATTAACGTATGCCGTATTACCTTGATTCATACATAACATCAGGTGGGTATTTTCTGCATCTCTTTTATTTTAATAACATGTTGTACGTGTACCGGTATGCAGAATTACTCAGTATATGAGGTTGCCCTGTGTCCCTAACCACATAAGAAGCAGTATTGCAGAAAGACAATTTAGAAAAATATTTTCCATTCTGGTATCATAAACAACTTTAATCATGTCATTTCTCTGTAGTCTGATTGTGTTGTTTGGCTTTATTGTTTTTTGATTGTATTTCTTGACAGTTTTTGTCTCTGTTTTTCCATTTGATATTTATCTGCTGTAGGCTACTTTACATGGCGCATAATGTATTTCTTACTGTGGAGCTGAATTGAAGTAATTTTGTCTGTCATGTCTGCTATCATTTCTTGCAAATGAGATGGAGGAGCCTTCAAGTCATTATATGATAATGAAGCAATAGACTGTGAAATGTAACATGTACAAAGAGAGAAAAGCAAACAATGACCTTCACTGAGAATGAAGTTAGACATGTCTCTATTGATCATCTGAGTCCAGAGCAAACACTGCCCCTGGGATATCTCACTGTCTGTCTGTACATCCCTCTTTTGTTTCTCTGTCTTTCTTTCTTTCAGCTTAGTTTCTGTATCCATTTCTCTCTGAGATCCCACGCCTTTGGAACCATGGGATGTTTGAGTAAGAGCTGCTGCCATACTTGAGGTTGCTCACTCTACCCCTCCTTGGCACGGTGACTCTCAACCCGAACCCAAACCCCTCTATTGGCGGTCCAGAGATGCTTTAGCAAATGTCAGATTGGTCATGGCTGCAGATTGGGGAGAGAGGAAAAGGTAAAACAAACAGACAGCTGTTTCCAATTATGGTTTTACTAGGCGCTGATGGGCCAGTAATTACAGGATTAGAGATGTGTAACTGCACACAGCTTTGGGTCCTGCTCTGCTCTGGGAGTCCTTCTGGGGGGAGGGAATGGCTGGGTCCAGCCAAACAGCCCAAACAGTGATGTTTGCACATTACTGCAATGGGCCTCTTAACGTCACTCATTGTGTCCATTGGCCAGGAAGCTGCTGAGGCAGTGGCTGTGCCATTTGAGTGGTTTCACAGTGTGGGAAAGAGGCCGGCGGGAGGATGGCAGGCAGCAGGCTCTGGTCAGGTTACTAGCAGCAGATACACCTACTTCTGTCTCTCTGTTCGAATCCAGGCTGCATCACATCCGGCCGTGATTGGAAGTCCCATAGGGTGGCGCACAATTGGCACAGCATCGTTGAGTTTTTACCAAAAAGTTATATTTTGGTTTCATCTGACCATATGACATTCTCCCAATCTTCTTGATCATCCAAATGCTCTCTAGCAAACTTCAGACGAGCCTGGACATGTACTGGCTTAAGCAGGGGGACACGTCTGGCACTGCAGGATTTGAGTCCCTGGCGGCGTAGTGTGTTACTGATGGTAGGCTTTGTTACTTTGGTCCCAGCTCTCTGCAGGTCATTCACTAGGTCCCCCCGTGTGGTTCTGGGATTTTTGATCACCGTTCTTGTGATCATTTTGACCCCACGGGGTGAGATCTTGCGTGCTCCCACAGTTGATTTCTTCAAACCAAGCTGCTTACTTATTGCAGATTCAGTCTTCCCAGCCTGGTGCAGGTCTACAATTTTGTTTCTGGTGTCTTTTGACAGCTCTTTGGTCTTGGCCATAGTGGAGTGTGACTGTTTGAGGTTGTGGACAGGTGTCTTTTATACTGATAACAAGTTCAAACAGGTGCCATTAATACAGGTAACGAGTGGAGGACAGAGGAGCCTCTTAAATAAGAAGTTACAGGTCTGTGAGAGCCAGAAATCTTGCTTGTTTGTAGGTGACCAAATACTTATTTTCCACCATAATTTGCAAATAAATTCATTAAAAATCCTACAATGTGATTTTCTGGATGTTATTTTCTCATTTTGTCTGTAATAGTTGAAGTGTACCTATGATGAACATTACAGGCCTCTCTCATCTTTTTAAGTGTGAGAACTTGCACAATTGGTGGCTGACTAAATACTTTTTTGCCCCACTGTAACACATTAGATCTGGTAAAAGACAATACAAAGAAAAGAAAAAAACATTTTTGTTTGTATTGTTTTTGTACCATCATCTTTGAAATGCAAGAGAAAGGCCATAATGTATTTTCCCAGCGCAGGTGCAATTTAGATTTTGGCCACTAGATGGCAAGAGTGTATGTGCAAAGTTTTAGACTGATCCAACAAACCATTGCATTTCTGTTCAAAATTTCGTATGAAGACTACCAAAATGTGCCTAGTTGGTTTATTAATAATTTTTCAAGTTCATAACTGTGCACTCTCCTCAAACAATAGCATGGTATTCAGTCACTGTAATAGCTACTGTAAATTTGACAGTGCAGTTAGATTAACAAGAATTTAAGCTTTCTGCCAATATCAGATATGCAGAGGGTCCCTGGTTCGAGCCCAGGTTGGGGCGAGGAGAAGGACGGAAGCTATACTGTTACACTTACAACCTCATGCTAGCTCAACCATCCCGCGGGTGGAACACCAATCTGTAGAGATCCTTAAAACAATAGAAACCTTACCAGACTCTTTAATATCACATGCAGTTATACAAGTATCATTATGGATTCAGTGCTGGCAATGTACAAGATTAACCTTGGGCAGAACACATTAATTAGAATGACATTCACTATCACGGGTGGCCAAAACAACAAACTGAAAACCACCCCCCAATAAGCCACACAATTATTCTGATAGGCTGCCGCCGCTACATTGTCCCCTCCATTATGCAATGGGCATGCACATGAGGTGTTGAAAGCAATTTCGAATAATTGGAGGCGTGGCTTGAATTTATTATTTGAAATGAAACAAATTTAATAGAATAGGTTGAGTTAAAGCACTTCAGATGAACAACAGCACCATCTAACTTTTTACATTGAAGGGCAAGTCCTTTTTCTCTCTCTCCTCTCCCACCAGCACCAGCTCCAGATGTTAATAATGACTTGAGGGTGAGGATGATGTCAGTGGTATGGACCTGCCCAGTGCCAATGCAGACAGAGGTGTCTAATTGATTCCAGGGTGTGGACACAGAGATGTCTGTAGGGCGCCTGGTGCTGCTTGCTGTTCTAATGGTACAGATGAGGGAGGCCGCGGGTGTCTGTCAGGAGCACTAGCATTGATCTCTGTGATCCTTGGTGTCATGTAGAGTTAACAGAGGCGTGGCATTGGCAGACACAAGAAGGGACAGCGATGGGTATGAACGGGGGGCTACGATCAGTCTACAGTGACTTCACTAGTGATGGTGCCCCTGTCCACTTCACTCTGATTTGTCTCTAACCTGCTTTGCCTCCACCACTCTGACCCCTCCTCTTCCCCCCTGCCCCTCTGCCCCTCCCCTCCTCTCTCCTCCTCCTTTTTACTCTTCTCTTCTGTGTGGAGGTGTCGGCTGAGTAGACCAGTACCGTCTGGTCGTGAGCAGGGAGATGGACAAACCTGTGACAGCCACCCTCCAGCCCCTCCGAGAACCCCCCACCCATCACCCGTGGCAACAGAACCCACCCAAATGGTGTCCCCCTGGATCAACTCACACCCAGAGGCCTGACATGTGGTAGAGGTCAGTGTTCAACATAGTTAGGAGGGGAGCTGGAAAGGAACATATGTTCACAGTGACCTACATGCATGTGTACGCAGGATCTCACACACACACACACACACACACACACACACACACACACACACACACACACACACACACACACACACACACACACACACACACACACACACACACACACACCCCAGACAATGGATGGACCAGAGAGACTCCAGCCCACAGAAGCACTGCATTCCCTCATTGCCTCATTCCCCACACACTGAAACAACAACACCATAGAAACCAACTTGATTAAATCCAACATAATATGTATTAGATTTGATTGAGTCAAAGCCCTGGCCGTGATCTAATTAAGTCTAATGTGTTTATATTTGTGTTGTGCTCTGGTGATTGCAGTCTCGGTGGACTGGAGAAGGCTAATGCTGACATGATGAGGCCAGTGTTTTGGCTGCTCAGCGGCTCCTGGTAATTGAGGGCTGTGAGTTAGTGCATTGCCGTTTTTGTGCTTTCGGTAAAACAAGCGATGAAAAACACAGTAGGGAGAGGTAGAGTTAGTGCTGTTTGACGAGCAGAACAGATGTAGGATCTTAATTGGATCACCCTGTCGCAGGAGAACTTTCCTGCAATGCAGGACATTTAAAACTGGCTTCTGAAGTTTGTTATTTTCACTTTGAAATTGAAGACTTGATTTCCCTTATGAGAAACGTTTCAGCCCCTACAAAAATGCCCAATCAATATAATTCACATAATAATTCACATTTCCTGTTTCTGCAGGGTTATTTTCCTGCTTTAGCAAACTGGTTTTAATTAAGATCATACATCTGTAGCTACGTACAGTATCATCCCTGCTTTGGTTTTCTGTTGTTGGCTTAGATTAATTCATATTTCATTCCAGGTTTGAATTTTGGTTCCCTAGTTCTTACTTAGCACACATAATATATTTTATTTGCAAAGGGTATATTATAAATTATACCTAAACCTAACAAATACCCACCATCATCATCCCCACCACCACCACCACCACCACCCCAACCATCATCATCATCATCATCATCACAACCATTCACAACATCAAACAGAATCTCCATCACAGGGTTATTGATGGAACCACAGTTCTGTCAGATCCTAACCCTTAATAACAGAGAGTGCTCTCCTGGACAGACTCTGTCCACTCTCTGCCTTGTAAAGTGACATTTTGCAAGGTAACCATCCTTTCTGCTCCATTGTCTCACTCACCTGTAAAACATAGTCATACTTTACTGGCTTGTTACTGCCACGGGGTTACTATTTTATTTACACTATTTGCTGTCCTGCACTGAGTGAATTGGTAGGTTTCTCTCTGCGATGTGAAGCTCTTGAAGAAATCTTGATTTCTACACTGGTTCTATCAGGCCTAGGAAATAATTATAATCCTACTGCATCTGCTACAATCAGTTCTGAGAGGCCTACAATGCTGGGTGTATGTACTGTATATGCATTAAAAAGCATATTTGTGGTGTTTCATTGGCTCATACTGTACGCATGTTGACATTGTTCTTAATGTGGAAATATGTTTCTATTAACAAATATATATAATTTTGACTAAACAGATTCTGCCACAACCAATTACTAAATTAAACTAGTGCTTCAGTAATGTGAACGATTCAAACAGAATTGATTAAGCAACATGTACTGTATATTTCTTAAATATTCATGATATCCTGGTTCAGTCAGTGTGTGATCTTTTGATGAGGTGTAGACTGCTGGGTCTGGACCTTCTGTGTGTGTCTGGATACCATTGAGGCCCAGTGCATTGAACTCCCAGATAAACAATCAAAGAATCTAATCTGCAGTAGCACGGGATCCTGCCTCCTCATTCTCATTTCAATAGCAGTCTCTCCCATTGTACCAGGATCAGTTCCTAACTGGCACTCAGCAGTTGTTTCCATTTAATCTGCACTTCTAGCCATGCAGCAGAACACAATAATGGTACCAGCTACAGCTATAAAATATATTATTTTCTGATTGTCATGGAATAGTCACTACCTTCACTAGAGCGTCAGAGCAGTTTTTTCACTATAGCTTCAGATTGCATTTTGCAACCAGACGTTTTCCAACACAGTAGTGTGTTGGAAAATCATAGCCAGCTAGCCAACATAGCATCCCTCTGTTTGAGCAGGGTGTTTCAGTAGGCTAAACTAGCTAGCTGCAATTGCCAGCTAAGTAAGTGAGTAAGTGAAATGATGAAATGATGAAATCCCTGTCTCTCTATTTCTCTCTTGCTTCTCCTTCATTCTGGAAGAAATTAATTTGTTCAAAACTGTTCAACCACTGTCTTTCTCTCTCTTTGAGTCAATTACATTTCATGCACTGCAGTGCTAGCTAACTGTAGCTTATGCTTTTAGTACTAGATTCATTCTCTGATCCTTTGGTTGGGTGGACAACATGTCAGTTCATACTGCAAGAGCTCTGATAGGTTGGAGGACATCCCCTTGTCACGTTCTGACCTTAGTTCTTTTGTTATGTCTTTGTTTTAGGTTGGTCAGGGCGTGAGTTGGGGTGGGTTGTCTATGTTCGTTTTTCTATGTTGTGTTTTGCGTTTGGCCTGGTATGGTTCTCAATCAGAGGCAGGTGTCGTTAGTTGTCTCTGATTGAGAATCATACTTAGGTAGCCTTTTCCCACCTGTGTGGGTGATGGTTTTCTGTCTTTGTGTATGTCACCAGACAGGACTGTTTTGTTTCGTGTCATTCTCTTTGTTATTTTTGTTTTAGTGTTCTGCGTTTAATAAATTAATTATGAACACGTACCACGCTGCGCATTGGTCCTCCGATCCTTCATACTCCTCAGATGAGGATGACGAACGTTACACCCCTGGAAGTTGTAATAATTACTGTCTATGGAAGGGGGTGAGAACCATGAGCCTCTTGGGTTTTGTACTGAAGTCAATGTACCCAGGGGGGACAGAAGACAGCTGTCGAGGCTACTGTAGACCTTCTTTGCAAAATAGTGTGTTTACATTTTTTGGGGGGATGACGTGATTATATTAAGTATAGTTTTATCTAAAAAGCCTAACTTTTAAAATGTTTTACAAATTGAATGTTTGTGAAATTCACTGAGGATGGTCCTCCCCTTCCTCCTCTGAGGAGCCTCCACTGCTTGTAATCTACAGTGCCTTCAGAAAGTATTCATACCCCTTGACTTATTCCACAATTAGTTGTGTTACAGCCTGAATTCAAAAAATGTATTACATAGATTTTTCTATATCACTCATCTACACACAATACCCCATAATGTCAAAGTGAAAACATATTTTTAGAAACGTTAGAAATGTATTGAAAAATATGATCTCATTTACATGATCTCATTTACATAAGTATTCACACCCTTGAGTCAATACATGTTAGAATCACCTTTAGCAGCGATTACAGCTGTGATTCTTTCTGGGTAAGTCTCTAAGAGTTTTGCACACCCGGATTGTACCATATTTGCACAATATTATTTTTAGAATTCTTCAAGCTCTGTCAAATTGGTTGTTGATTATTGATAGACAACCATTTTCAAGTCTTGCCATACATTTTCAAGCAGATTTAAGTCAAACTGTAACTCAGACACACAGGAACATTCACTGTCTTCTTGGTAAGCAACTCCAGAGTAGATTTGGCCTTGTGTTTTAGGTTATTGTCTTGCTGAAAGGTGAATTCATCTTCCAGTGTCTGGTGGAAAGCAGACTGAACCAGGTTTCCTCTAGGATGCTTAGTTTCTTTTTGAAAAACTCCTGAAAAACTCCTTAACAATTACAAGCATACCCATAACATGATGCAGCCCCCACTGTGTTTGAAAATATGAAGAGTTGTACTCAGTAATGTGTTGTATTGGATTTGCCCTAAACATGTAGTAAAAAAAAAAAAAAAGTGAGTTGCTTTGCCACATTTTTTGCAGTATTACTTTAGTGCCTTTCATCAAACAGGATACATGTTTTGGAATATTTTTATTGTGTACAGGCTTCTTTTCACTCTGTCAGTTAGGTCAGTTTTGTAGAATAACTACAATGTTGTTGATCCATCCTCAGTTTTCTCCTATCACAACCATTAAACTCTGTGACTGTTTTAAAGTCACCATTGGCCTCATGAATTTGGTACTCTGCTCCATCGGCTTGGAACACCTTACAAAATAGTTTTAAACTGGAAGAGTTATCACGATTATAAAAAAAAAAATCATTGCTAATGTCACGCCCTGACCTTAGATATCCTTTTTATGTCTCCATTTTGGTTTGGTCAGGGCGTGAGTTGGGGTGGGCATTCTAGGTTTTGTGTTCTATGTTTTCTATTTCTGTGTGTTTGGCCGGGTGTGGTTCTCAATCAGAGGCAGCTGTCTATCGTTGTCTCTGATTGAGAAACATACTTAGGTAGCCTTTTCCCACCTGTGTTTTGTGGGTAGTTGTTTTTGTTATTCAGTGTTCAGTTCTATTAATAAATCATGAACACTTACCACGCTACGCTTTGGTCCACTTCTTCAAACAGCCGTTACAGATAAGGATTTTGAGGCTGATTCCTTGACTTGTCAATGTTTTTAATTAGCTGTTTTATGATTTCGTTATAGTTCTGTGATTTCTATGGTTTTTACTAGATTACTTGTAGTTTTTAATGTTTTCTGTCTGAAATTGTGTAATGACTTGGTGCTGCCTATCTTGGCCAGGACACTCTTGAAAAAGAGATTTAAAATCTCAATGAGCCCTTCCTGGTTAAATAAAGGTTAAATATATAGATTTTTTTTTTTTTTTAATTGTGAAATTCCTGAGGTTTCCTTCCTCTCCGGCAACTGAACTAAGAAGGATGCCTAAATCTTTGTAGTGACTGGATGTGTTGATACATCATCCAAAGTGTAATTAATATCACCATGCTCAAATGGATATTAAATGTCTGCTTTTCTTTTTACCCATCTACCAATAGGTGTCTTTCTTTGCGAGGCATTGGAAATCCTCTCTGGTCTTTGTGGTTGAAATTCACTGCTCAACTGAGGGGCCTTACAGATAATTGTATGTGTGGAGTACAGATATGAGGTAGTCGTTGA
The DNA here is from genome assembly GCF_045791955.1 of Oncorhynchus clarkii lewisi. Taxonomy (NCBI): domain Eukaryota; kingdom Metazoa; phylum Chordata; class Actinopteri; order Salmoniformes; family Salmonidae; genus Oncorhynchus; species Oncorhynchus clarkii. The sequence continues at coordinate 74,865,751 of NC_092152.1, read as the reverse complement.
AAAACCATGTTAAACCCTATTATTGCACACAGAGTGAGTCCATGCAACTTATTATGTGATTTGTTAAGCACATTTTTATTCCTGAATGAAATTTTAGGCTTGTCATAACAAAGGAGTTGAATACTTATTGACTAAAGACATTTCAGCTTTTCATTTTGAATTAATTTGTAAAAATGTCAAAAAACATTATTGTGTGTAGGCCAGTGACAAAAATATCTACATTTCATCCATTTTAAGTTGAGGCTGTAACACAACAAAATGTGGAAAAACTCAAGTGGTGTGAATCCTTTCTGAAGGCACTGTAAATCTAATGTCATGTTGAAATCTTTTGTTGATTTCACATAGAATTCACGTTAGTTGACAACTCCACAAAATGTAAATGCTAATATCGGTACCATGACATGAATGGGAGTTGTGCCACAAATGCTAAAACGTTGGCATGTGGAAACAGTGCCGTGGAAACTAAACCAAAGCATGTATTGCTGTCATACCTTGTCCATAGACTGCTTACAGGATAAAGAAACCAATGCAATTTTGTTATTTGGGTGAACTATCCCTATGCCAATAATTGTGAGATTCAATCCATATGATCATTAACCTTGCTCTCTGACCATTAGATTTCAAATACTGCCCTGATTCAAACGATACAAGATTTCACTCACCATCTCTTAATTGAACTGATCAACCTCTTTAATTGCTCAACCATGGCGTTTTCCTCATGCCGTTCTGTTCTAGAACCTCATTTGAAATCCTTCCCATTCTGAGGCCAGAAATAACTGTCAGTCGGTCCAGTAATGGTGGTGGAATCCAAATCAAATGTATTTGTCAAATGCGTGAAATACAACTTTACTGTGAAATGCTTACTTTCCCAACAATGCAGAGTTAAAAATAAGACAATTTCGCCCCCCCCAAAAATTATATAGTAACACAATAAAATAATAAAAAGGCTATATACAAGGAGTACCGAGTCAATGTGCAGAGGCAGTTGAGGTAATGGATGTAATATGTACAGTAAATGTAGGTAAGGATAAAAGTGACTAGGCAATCAGATTAGCAGCAGCGAGTGTGTCTATGTGTGAGAGAGTGTGTGTGTGTGTGTGTGTGTGTGTGTGTGTGTGTTGAAGTGTTAGTGTAGTATGTCTGTGGGTGTGTACAAAGCCAGTGCAAGAGGGTCCGTAAAAAAAAGGGGGATTAATGCAAATAGTCTTGGTAGCTGTTCAGGAGTCTTTTGGTCCCAGACTTGGTGCTCTGGTACGGCTTGCTGTGAGGTAGCAGAAAAAATAGTCTATGACTTGTGTGGAGTCTTTGACAATTTTTAGGGCCTTCCTCTGACACCGCCTGATATAGAGGTCCTGGATGACAGGGAGCTCGGCCCCAGTGAAGTACTGGGCCATGCGCACTACCCTATGTAGCGCCTTAGGGTTAGATGCCAAGCAGTTGCCATACCAAGTGGTGATGCAGCCAGTCAAGATGCTCTCAATGGTGCAGCTGTATAACTTTTTGAGGATCTGAGGGCCCATGCCAAATCTTTCCAGCCTCCTGAGTTGGAATAGATGTTGTCGTGCTTCATAACTGTGTTGGTGTGTTTGGACCACTGCAGCCCGTTGATGTCAATGGGGGAATGCTCGGCCCTCCGTTTCCTGTAGTCCACAATCTGCTCATTTGTCTTGCTGACATTGAAGGAGCAGCTTTTGTCCGGTCACAGAACTGCCAGGTCTCTGACCTCCTCCCTGTGGGCTGTCAGATCGTTGTTGGTGATCAGGCCTACCACCGTCATGTCATAGGCAAACTTAATTATGGTATTGGAGTTGTGCACGGCCTTGCAGTCATGGGTGAACAGGGAGTACAGGAGGTGAGTAAGCATGCACTCCGAGGGGTTCATGTGTTGAGGGTCAGCGTGGCGGATGTGTTGTTACCTACCCTAATAACCACCTGTGGGTGGCCCGTCAGGAAGTTCAGGATCTAGGTGCAGAGATCGGTGTTTAATTGCAGGGTCCTTAGCTTAGTGATGAGGCTGAAGTGCACTATGGTGTTGGACTCTCAGCTCTAGTCAAGGAACCACATTCTCACGCAGGTGTTCCTTTTGTCTAGGTGGAAAAAGGGCAGTGTGGAGAGCAGTAGAGATTGGTCATCAGTGAAACTGTTGGGTCGGTATGCGAATTGGAGTGGGCCTAGGGTGTCTGGGATGATGGTGTGGATGTGAGCTATGACCAGCCTTTCAAAGCATTCATGGCTACAGATTTGAGTGCTTCAGGGTGATAATCATTTAGACAGGTTACCTTGGTGTTCTTGGGACTATGGTGGTCTGCTTGAAACATGTACGTATTACAGACTGGGTCAGGGAGTTGTTGAAAATATCAGTGAAGACACTTGCTAGCTGAGAAAATGGCGGCGGAGGAGATGGCCACCGTTTTAGAGTCTCCTAACCAATTGTGCTATTATGTGGGGTTTTTTGCGATGTTTGTAATTATTTTGTACATAATGTTTCTGCAACCGTATCTTACGGAAGAAAAGAGCTTCTGGATATCAGGACAGCGAACACTCACCTCGGATTAGACGCATATTTCTCCAACAACAACAACAACAGCAGCAAGTAGGACTCACACGATATTCTCCAAACACCCCACAGGGCAGACATCCCAATTATTCGCAAAAGGAAGCGACGCAGAGGACGAAGAGCCGGATGCCTCGTCTGGATCCGCAGAAAACAACTAGGAAAGCTGCCGTTACCGTCAATATTACTCCCCAACGTGCAATCAATGGACAATAAACTAGATGAGGTAAGATCACGAATTTCCTACCAACGGGACATCAAAAACTGTAATATCCTATGTTTCACAGAATCGTGGCTGAATGACGACATGGATATTCAGCTAGCGGGAGACACGCTGCACCGGCAGGACAGAACAGCACACGGGGGGGGGGTCTGTGCATATTTGTTAACAACAGCTGGAGCACGAAATCTAAGTCTCTAGATTTTGCTCTCCTGAAGATAGTATATTGTAATAAATTGCAGACCACACTACTTGCCTAGAGAGTTCTCAGCTATACTTTTCGTGGCTGTTTATTTACCACCACAGACAGATGCTGGCACTAAGACCGCACTCAGTCAGCTGTATAAGGAAATAAGCAAACAGGAAACCACTCACCCAGAGGCGGCGCTCCTATTGGCCAGAGACTTTAATGCAGGGAAACTTAAATCAGTTCTACCAAATCTCTATCAATATGTTAAATGTGCAACCAGAGGGAAAAATAATTCTAGATCACCTGTACTCCACACACAGAAACGTGTACAAAGCTCTCCCTCACACTCCATTTGGTAAATCCGACCACAACTCTATCCTCCTGATTCCTGCTTACAAGCAAGAATTAAAACAGGAAGCACCAGTGACTCGGTCTATAAAAAAATGGTCAGATGAAGCAGATGCTAAGCTACAGGACTATTTTGATATCACAGACTGCAACATGTTCCGGGATTCTTCCGATGACATTGAGGAATACACCACATCAGTCACTGGTTTTATCAATAAGTGAATTGAGGACGTCGTCCCCACAGTGACTGTACGTCCATACCCCAACCAGAAGCCATGGATTACATGTAACATTCGCACTGAGCTAAAGGGTAGAGATGCCGCTTTCAAGGTGCGGGACTCTAACCCGGAAGCTTACAAGAAATCTCGCTATGCCCTGCGACGAACCATCAAACAGGGAACGCGTCAATACAGGGCTAAGATTGAATCATACCACACCGGCTCCGACGCTCGTCGGATGTGGCAGGGCTTGCATACTTTTACAGACTACAAATGTAAGCACAGCCGCGAGCTGCCCAGTGACACTAGCCTACCAGACGAGCTAAATCACTTCTATGCTCGCTACGAGGCAAGCAACACTGAGGCATGTATGAGAGCATCAGCTTTTCCGGACGACTGTGTGATCACGCTCTCCGTAGCCGACGTGAGTAAGACCTTTAAACAGGTCAACATACACAAGGCTGCTGGGCCAGACGGATTACCAGGACGTGTGCTCCGGGCATGTGCTGACCAACTGGCAGGTGTCTTCACTGACATTTTCATCATGTCACTGATTGAATCTGTAATACAAACATGCTTCAAGCAGACCACCATAGTACCTGTGCCCAAGAACAAAAAGGCAACCTGCCTAAATGACTACAGACCCGTAGCACTCACGTCCGTAACCATGAAGTGCTTTGAAAGGCTGGTAAATGGCTCACATCAACACCATTATCCCAGAAACCCTAGACCCACTCCAATTTGCATACTGCCCAAACAGATCCACAGATGATGCAATCTCTATTGCACTCCACACTGCCCTTTCCCACCTGGACAAAAGGAACACCTATGTGAGAATGCTGTTCATTGACTACAGCTCAGCGTTCAACACCCTAGTACCCTCATCACCAAGCTAAGGATCCTGGGACTAAACACCTCCCTCTGCAACTGGATCCTGGACTTCCTGACAGGCCTCCCCAGGTGGTGAGGGTAGGTAGCAACACATCTGCCACGCTGATCCTGAACATTGGAGCTCCCCAGGGGTGCGTGCTCAGTCCCCTCCTGTACTCCCTGTTCACCCACGACTGCATGGCCAGGCATGACTCCAACACCATCATTAAGTTTGCTGATGACACAACAGTGGTAGGCCTGATCACCGACAACGATGAGACAGCCTATAGGGAGTAGGTAAGAGACCTGGCCGGGTGGTGCCAGAATAACAACCTATCCCTCAACGTAACCAAGACTAAGGAGATGATTGTTGACTACAGGAAAAGGAGCACCGAGCACGTCCCCATTCTCATCGACGGGGCTGTAGTGGAGCAGGTTGAGAGCTTCAAATTCCTTGGTGTCCACATCAACAACAAACTAGATTGGTCCAAACACACCAAGACAGTCATGAAGAGGGCACGACAAAGCCTATTCCCCCTCAGGAAACTAAAAAGATTTGGCATGGGTTCTGAGATCCTCAAAAGGTTCTACAGCTGCTACATCGAGAGCATCCTGACCGGTTGCATCACTGCCTGGTATGGCAATTGCTCGGCATCCGGCCGCAAGGCACTTCAGAGAGTAGTGCGTACGGCCCAGTACATCACTGGGGCAAAGCTGCCTGCCATCCAGGACCTCTACACCAGGCGGTGTCAGAAGAAGGCCCTAACAATTGTCAAAGATCCCAGCCACCCCAGTCATAGACTGTTCTCTCTACTACTACAAAAAGGCTTCTCAACAGTTCTTACCCCCAAGCCATAAGACTACTGAACAGGTAACCATTTGGTTACCTGTTCAGTAGTCTTATGGCTTGGGGGTAAGAACTGAACTGGATATTTGCATTGTGTGCCACCCCCACCCCCCCCCCCCCCCCCAAGCCCTCTTTTACGCTGCTGCTACTCTCTGTTTATCTTATATGTAGTCATAGTCACTTTAACAATACATTCATGTACATACTACCTAAATTGGCCCGACCAACCAGTGCTCCCGCACATCGGCTAACCGGGCTATCTGCATTGTGTCCCACCACCCGCCAACCCCTCCTTTTACGCTTCTGCTACTCTCTGTTCATCATGTATGCACAGTCACTTTAACGATACCTACATGTACATACTACCTCAGTAAGCCTGACTAACAGGTGTCTGTATATAACCTTGCTACTCTTTTTTCAAATGTCTTTTAACTGTTGTTGTATTTCTTTACTTACCTACACACACACACACATACTTCTTTTTTTTGCACCATTGGTCAGAGCCTGTAAGTAAGCATTTCACTGTAAGGTTTACACCTGTTGTATTCGGCGCACGTGACAAATTAACTTTGATTTGATTTGGTCAGCGCATGCTCTGAATATGCATCCTGGTAATCCGTCTTGTGAATGTTAACCAGTTTAAATGTCTTACTCACATCGGCTACGGAGAGCGTAATCACATAGTCGTCTGGAACAGCTGGGGCTCTCATGCATGGTTCAGTGTTTCTTGCCTCGAAGCTTGAGTCACTGGATAGCTCGCGGCTAAATTTCCCTTTGCAATCTGTGATGGTTTGCAAAGCCCTGCCACATCCGACGAGCGTCTGACCACATCTGTGTAGATGGATTTGATCTTGGTCCTATATTGACGCTTTGCCTGTTTGATGGTTCGTCGGAGGGCGCATCGGGACTTCTTATAAGCGTTTCTTATTTGAATCCAGATTATGTCCCAAATTTCCCAAATGGCTTACTTTTTTTTAGGTATTTTCTTAAAACTGCATTGTTGGTTAAGGGCTTGTAAGTAAGCATTTCACTGTAACCTGTTGTATTCAGCACATGTGACCAATACATTTTTTTAAAAATTTTAAAAATTTGATTTATATAGTGCACTACTTTTGTCCGGTGGCCTGGCCTGGGCCTGGGCCTGGCCTGAGAATAAAGTGCCATTTGGGACGCAGACCAGGCTTTCTGTTTCTCTTCTCAGCCAGAGGCTATAACATTCTTCTTGTGAGTAATAGGACAGTTTGAGAGCCTTTATCTTCTAGCCATTCAGTGTACTGTTTGACTAGCCTGCCTCCACTATGTAAACTGTATGATTCTCAGAATTCACAGGGATCACGAGTGGTATTTATTTATTTAGCCAGAAAAGAGAGAAAAAAAAGGGAAATATTTCACTGTAGATTAAAATACAAAAAATAAAACGATTGATGATTTATGTGGCTGTCTCTGTGGAAATGACCTGTCATGGTCTGTAATGTCACACCCTCAAAGCACTGAGCCTGACCTGTCTATTCCCATCCCGATACTGTATGTTGAAGCTGTGCACAATGATCTGATTCAAGTATTATGATTGGACTGAGAAAAATTCTTGCAATCTTGAGTAATTGGTCCATGGAATGAAATTGATTCACACCCGACCGAGCGTGAAATGACATTGGCAGATGACATTGCCTGTTGTGCTGTTACAGTGCCTGGAACACAACACATTTCTAATACGAATAATCAGCACCTTTACAGTGAGAAACATACACTCACGCATGCGCTCACACACACACACACACACACACACACACACACAGTGGCACTCATGCTCATGCGTACATATACACACACACACCACCCACACAGACGCGAACGCACACGCACACACTACTTCTAAGCAATCATTACAGGCAAACTGTCTGTCAAGCATTGTGTGTCTGTTATTAATTCATTTATAAATGGAGCACACAGAAGGAAATACACTGAGTGTACAAAACATTATGAACACCTGCCCTCTTTCCATGACTGACTGACCAGGTGAACCTTGTGAAAGCTATGATCCAGGCGCCGACAGAGATGGCTGCCTCGCTTCGCGTTCCTAGAAAATTTTGTTTTTTTACGTGTTATTTCTTACATTGTTACCCCAGGAAATCTTTGGTTTTATTACATACAGTCGGGAGGAACTATTGGATATAAGAGCAACGTCAACTTACCAACATTACGACGAGGAATACGACTTTCCCGAAGCGGATCCTCTGTTTGGACCACCACCCAGGACAATGGATCAGATCCCAGTTGGCGACCCAAAACAACGGCGCCGCTGGAGGGACAGAAGAAGTGGTCTTCTGGTCAGGCTCTGGAGACAGGCACATCGAGCACCGCACCCGAGTTTACTACTCGCCAACGTGCAGTCTCTTGACAACAAGGTAGACGAAATCCGAGCAAGGGTTGCCTTCCAGAGAGACATCAGAGACTGTAAAGTTATTTCACGGAAACATGGCTCACTCGAGACACGCTATCGGAGTCGGTACAGCCAGCTGGTTTCTTCACGCATCGCGCCAACAGAAAAAAGCATCTCTCTGGTAAGAAGAAGGAAAGAAAGTATGCCTTATGATTAACAAGACGTGGTGTGATCATAACAACATACAGGAACTCAAGTCCTTTTGTTCACCTGACTTAGAATTCCTCACAATCAAATGCCGTCCGCATTACCTACCAAGGGAATTCTCTTCGATTATAATCACAGTGGTGTATATTCCCCTCCAAGCAGACACATCGACAGCCATCAAAGAACTTCATTGGACTCTATGTAAACTGGAAACCACATATCCTGAGGCTGCATTTATTGTGGCTGGGGATTTTAACAAGGCTAATCTGAAAACAAGGCTCCCTAAATTTTTATCAGCATATCGATTGTGCGATCCGGGCAGGCAAAACCCTGGATCCTTGTTATTCTAACTTCAGCGACGCATATGGCTCTCTCCCGCCCTCCTTTCAGAAAAACTGACCACGACTCCATTTGTTGCTCCCAGCCTATAGACAGAAACTTAAACAGGAAGCACCTGTGCTCAGGTCTATTCAACGCTGGTCCGACCAATCGGATTCCACGCTTCAAGATTGCTTTGATCATGTGGACTGGGTTATGTCCCGCATAGTGTCGAACAACAACATTTATGAATACGTTGATTCGGTGAGCGAGTTTATTAGCAAGTGCATCGGTGATGTTGTACCCACAGCGTCTATTAAAACATTCCCCAACCAGAAACCGTGGATTGATGGCAGCATTCACACAAAACTGAAAGCGTGAACCACTGCATTTAATCAGGGAAAGGTGACCTGAAACATGACCGAATACAAACAGTGTAGCTATTCCCTCCGCAAGGCAATCAAACAAGCTAAACGTCAGTATAGAGACAAAGTAGAGTCACAATTTAATGGGTCAGACACGAGAGGTATGTGGCAGGGTCTACAGTCAATCACGGACTACAAAAGAAAAACCAGCCCCGTCGCGGACCACGATGTCTTGCTCCCAAACAAACTAAACAACTTCTTTGCTTGCTTTGAGGACAATACAGTGCCACTGACACGGCCTGCTACCAAAACCTGCAGGCTCTCCTTCACTGCAGCCAACGTGAGTAAAATATTTAAACATGTTAACCCTCGCAAGGCTGCAGGCCCAGACGGCATCCCCAGCCGCGTCCTCAGAGCATGCGCAGAACATCTGGCTGGTGTGTTTACAGACATATTCAATAATTCCTTATCCCAGTCTGCTGTTCCCACATGCATCAAGAGGGCCACCATTGTTCCTGTTCCCAAGAAAGCTAAGGTAACTGAGCTAAATGAATACCACTCCGTAGCACTCACTTCCGTCATCATGAAGTGCTTTGAGAGACTAGTCAAGGACCATATCACCTCCACCCTACCTGACACCCTAGACCCACTACAATTTGCTTACCGCCCCAATAGGTCCACAGACAACACAATCGTAATCACACTGCACACTGTCCTAACCCATCTGGACAAGAGGAATTCCAATGAAAGAATGCTGTTCATCGACTACAGCTCAGCATTTAACACCATAGTACCCTCCAAACTCATCAAGCCCGAGACCCTGTGCAACTGGGTCCTGGAATTCCTGACGGGCCGCCCCCAGGTGGTGAGGGTAGGTAACAACATCTCCACCCCACTGATCCTTAACACTGGGGTCCCACAAGGGTGCGTTCTCAGCACTCTCCTGTACTTCACCCATGACTGCATGGCCATGCACGCCTCCAACTCAATCATCACGTTTGCAGAGGACCCTACAGTGGTAGAAGTGATTACCAACAACGACGAGACGGCCTACAGGGAGGAGGTGAGGGCCCTCAGAGTGTGGTGTCAGGAAAATAACCTCACACTCAATGTCAACAAAACAAAGGCGATGATCATGGACTTCAGGAAACAGCAGAGGGAGCAGCCCCTTATCCACATCGACGGGACAGTAGTGGAGAGGGTGGAACGTTTTAAGTTCCTCGGCGTACACATCACGGACAAACTGAAATGGTCCACCCACACAGACAGCGTGGTGAAAAAGGCGCAGCAGCGCCTCTTCAACCTCAGGAGGCTGAAGAAATTTGGCTTGTCACCAAAAACACTCACAAACTTTTACAGATGCACAATCGAGAGCATCCTGTCGGGCTATATCACCGTCTGGTAGGGCAACTGCTCCGCCCACAACTGTAAGGCTTTCCAGTGGGTGGTGAGGTCTGCACAACGCGTCACCGGGGTCAAACTACCTGCCCTCCAGGACACCTACACCACCCGATGTCACAGGAAGGCCAAAAAGATCATCAAGGACAACAACCACCTGAGTCACTGCCTGTTCAGCCCCCTATCATCCAGAAGGTGAAGTCAGTACAGGTGCACCGTGAGACTGAAAAACAGCTTCTATCTCAAGGCCATCAGACAGTTAAACACCCATCACTAACATTGAGTGGCTGCTGCCAACATACAGACTCAACTCTAGCCACTTTAAAATTGGAAAAATTTATGTAATAAATGTATCACTAGTCATGTTAAACAATGACACTGTATAACATGTTTACATACCCTACATTACTCATCTCATATGTATATACTGTACTCTATATCATCTACTGCATCTTGCCTATGCCGTTCGGCCATCACTGATTCATATATTTTTATGTACATATTCTTATTCATTCCTTTACACTTGTGTGTATAAGGTAGTTGTTGTGAAATTGTTAGATTAGATTACTTGTTAGATATTACTTCATGGTCGGAACTAGAAGCACAAGCATTTTGCTACACTCGCATTAACGTCTGCTAACCATGTGTATGTGACAAATAAAATTTGATTTGATTTGTTAAATCCACTTCAATCAGTGTAGATGAAGGGGAGGAGAAAGGTTAAAAAAGGATTGTTAAGCCTTGAGACAATTGAGACAATGTGTATGTGCCAATCAGAGTGTGAATGGGCAAGACAAAAGATTTAAGTGCCTTTGAACAGGGTATGGTAGTAGGTGCCAGGCACAACTAGTTTGAGTATGTCAAGAACTGCAACGTTGCTGGGATTTCATGCTTAACAGTTACCCGTGTGTATCAAGAATCATCCACCACCCAAAAGACATCCAGCCAACTTTACACAACTGTGGAACGCATTGGAGTCAACATAGGCCAGCATCCCTGTGGAACGCTTTCGACACCTTTTACAGTGCCCCGACGAACTGAGGCTGTTCTGAGGGCAAAAGAGAGTGGTGCAACTCAATATTAGGAAGGTGTTTTTAATGTTTTGTTTACTCAGTGTATATAATTTAATTAATTACAGTTGAAATGTCTATTTACTGTGTGAGGGATTAGGATGTTGATTATTTTAGTTGTTTTATGTCATGTGAATGCTTCCTTTTCCACCAGACAATTTGTACTTTCATCTTCACGGGATTAGAAACAAAAACATGTTAATATCTGAAAATCTGTTTTTGAATTGATTCTCCCACTTACCAAAGAAATAAACACATACTGTATTCTGTACAAATTGCAAATACTACATTGATATATGCAAAAAGCTAGATTCTTGAGCTAGGCTCTTGAATAATCATTGCAGAATTTCCTGAACCATACAGTACTGACGCTCCATATTGTGTCACAAGATCCATTGTGAAGCCCTATGTTGTGAGCTCCTGGATGGTAGCTGATACATGTTGTCGTGGTCTCTCTATGGTCCTTTCAGTCTGTTTCTCCCTCTAAACAACGATATTAGCTCAGTGGATCTCTGAGGGTATGGACTACGACACTGCAGCTCAGTAAACAGGGTGACCTAATTCTGTGGCCTCTGCCTCTGCTCTACAGCCAGCCAGCCTGCTGAACTAACACTCACTGACTACATCACAAATGGTACCCTATTCCCATATAGAGCACTACTTTTGATCTGGACCCATAGGGTTCTGTTTAAAAGCAGTGCACTACATAGGGACTAGGGTGCCATTTGAGATGCAGAACACTCATTACATGCAGAGCATTTATCTGGACCCGCCTCCCTCCATCTTTCTTCTGTCTCACCAACTGCCAGGGTAAATATAACTGTTTGTCCAGAGAAAAGCCTGGCAGTTGATGTAAATTATGTGAGTACAGATCACAAACCAGGGTTCAGTGGAAATCAATAGAGATTGATTAACTACTCTTAGGAAAAATTTACTGTGGACATATTTATAATGTGTATAATGTAAAATGATGAACACAATGGAAATCTAAAATGGGAGCATGGAATTAGTAACTCAATTTTGCAGAAAGAGTTTTATTGGCTAATCAATATGTAAAAGATAAACGCATGTTTTGTTCTGATAAAATAATTTAGTGATGTATAGTTCAATAAGTCAAACAATAAGGAGAAGAAGAAAAATTATTTTCAGATCTTCAAGAGATGTTTGGATCAGTTGGTAGAGTTGGTGGTCCTGTATGGGTCAGTTGGTATAGTTGGTGTTCCTGTATGGGTCAGTTCATAGAGTTGGTGGTCCTGTATGGGTCAGTTGGTATAGTTGGTGGTCCTGTATGGATCAGTTAGTATAGTTGGTGGTTCTGTATGGGTCAGTTGATATAGTTGGTGTTCCTGTATGGGTCAGTTCATAGAGTTGGTGGTCCTGTATGGGTCAGTTGGTATAGTTGGTGGTCCTGTATGGGTCAGTTGGTAGAGTTGGTGGTCCTGTATGGGTCAGTTGGTAGAGTTGGTGGTCCTGTATGGGTCAGTTGGTATAGTTGGTGGTTCTGTATGGGTCAGTTGATATAGTTGGTGTTCCTGTATGGGTCAGTTCATAGAGTTGGTGGTCCTGTATGAGTCAGTTGGTATAGTTGGTGGTCCTGTATGGGTCAGTTGGTATAGTTGGTGGTCCTGTATGGGTCAGTTGGTATAGTTGGTGGTCCTGTGTGGGTCAGTTGGTATAGTTGGTGGTCCTGTGTGGGTCAGTTGGTATAGTTGGTGGTCCTGTGTGGGTCAGTTGGTATAGTTGGTGGTCCTGTGTGGGTCAGTTGGTATAGTTGGTGGTCCTGTATGGGTCAGTTCATAGAGTTGGTGGTCCTGTATGGGTCAGTTGGTATAGTTGGTTGTCCTGTATGGGTCAGTTGGTATAGTTGGTGGTCCTCTATGGCCCAGTTGGTATAGTTGGTGGTCCTGTGTGGGTCAGTTGGTATAGTTGCTGGTCCTGTATGGGTCAGTTGGTATAATTGGTGGTCCTGTATGGGTCAGTTGGTATAGTTGATGGTCCAGTATGGCCCAGTTGGTATAGTTGCTGGTCCTGTTTGGCCCAGTTGGTAAAGTTGCTGGTCCTGTATGGCCCAGTTGGTATAGTTGCTGGTCCTGTGTGGGTCAGTTGGTATAGTTGGTGGTCCTGTGTGGGTGAGTTGGTATAGTTGGTGGTCCTGTATGGGTCAGTTCATAGAGTTGGTGGTCCTGTATGGGTCAGTTGGTATAGTTGGTGGTACTGTATGGGTCAGTTCATACAGTTGGTGGTCCTGTATGGGTCAGTTGGTATAGTTGATGGTACTGTATGGGTCAGTTCATAGAGTTGGTGGTCCTGTGTGGGTCAGTTGGGATAGTTGGTGGTCCTGTATGGCCCAGTTGGTATAGTTGGTGGTCCTGTGTGGGTCAGTTCATAGAGTTAGTGGTCCTGTATGGGTCAGTTCAAAGAGTTGGTGGTCCTGTATGGGTCAGTTCATAGAGTTAGTGGTGCTGTATGGGTCAGTTGGTATAGTTGGTGGTCCTGTATGGATCAGTTAGTATAGTTGGTGGTTCTGTATGGGTCAGTCGATATAGTTGGTGTTCCTGTATGGGTCAGTTCATAGAGTTGGTGGTCCTGTATGGGTCAGTTGGTATAGTTGGTGGTCCTGTGTGGGTCAGTTGGTAGAGTTGGTGGTCCTGTATTGGTCAGTTGGTAGAGTTGGTGGTCCTGTATGGGTCAGTTGGTATAGTTGGTGGTTCTGTATGGGTCAGTTGATATAGTTGGTGTTCCTGTATGGGTCAGTTCATAGAGTTGGTGGTCCTGTATGGGTCAGTTGGTATAGTTGGTGGTCCTGTGTGGGTCAGTTGGTAGAGTTGGTGGTCCTGTATGGGTCAGTTGGTAGAGTTGGTGGTCCTGTATGGGTCAGTTGGTATAGTTGGTGGTCCTGTATGGCCCAGTTGGTATAGTTGATGGTCCTGTATGGCCCAGTTGGTATAGTTGCTGGTCCTGTGTGGGTCAGTTGGTATAGTTGGTGGTCCTGTGTGGGTGAGTTGGTATAGTTGGTGGTCCTGTATGGGTCAGTTCATAGAGTTGGTGGTCCTGTATGGGTCAGTTGGTATAGTTGGTGGTACTGTATGGGTCAGTTCATACAGTTGGTGGTCCTGTATGGGTCAGTTGGTATAGTTGATGGTACTGTATGGGTCAGTTCATAGAGTCGGTGGTCCTGTGTGGGTCAGTTGGGATAGTTGGTGGTCCTGTATGGCCCAGTTGGTATAGTTGGTGGTCCTGTGTGGGTCAGTTGGTATAGTTGATGGTACTATATGGGTCAGTTCATAGAGTTAGTGGTCCTGTATGGGTCAGTTCAAAGAGTTGGTGGTCCTGTATGGGTCAGTTCATAGAGTTAGTGGTGCTGTATGGGTCAGTTCATAGAGTTGGTGGTCAAGTATGCGTCAGTTGGTATAGTTGGTGGTCCTGTGTGGGTCAGTTGGTATAGTTGGAGGTCCTGTATGGGTCAGTTCATAGAGTTGGTGGTCCTGTGTGGGTCAGTTGGTATAGTTGGTGGTTCTGTACGGGTCAGTTCATAGAGTTGGTGGTCCTGTATGGGTCAGTTCAAAGAGTTGGTGGTCCTGTATGGGTCAGATCATAGAGTTGGTGGTCCTGTATGGGTCAGTTGGTATAGTTGGTGGTCCTGTGTGGGTCAGTTGGTATAGTTGGTGGTCCTGTATGGGTCAGTTGGTATAGTTGGAGGTCCTGTATGGGTCAGTTCATAGAGTTGGTGGTCCTGTATGGGTTAGTTGGTATAGTTGGTGGTTCTTTATGGGTCAGTTCATAGAGTTGGTGGTCCTGTATGGTTAAGTTGGTATAGTTAGTTGTCCTGTATGGGTCAATTGGTGTAGTTAGTGGTCCTGTATGGGTCAGTTGGTATAGTTAGTGGTCCTGTGTGGGTCAGTTGGTATAGTTGGTGGTCCTGTGTGGGTCAGTTGGAAAAGTTAGTGGTCCTGTATGGGTCAGTTGGAATAGATGGTGGTCCTGTATGGGTCAGTTGGTATAGATGGTGGTCCTGTATGGGACAGATGGTATGGTTAGTTGTCCTGTATGGGTCAGTTTGTCACGCCCTGGTCGAAGTATTTTGTTTTTATCTTCATTTATTTGGTCAGGCCAGGGTGTGGCATGGGTTTTTGTATGTGTTGGTATTGGGATTGTAGCTTAGTGGGGTGTTCTAGTTAAGTCTATGGCTGTCTGAAGTGGTTCTCAGAGGCAGGTGTTTATCGTTGTCTTTGATTGGGAACCATATTTAGGAAGCCATATTCTTTGAGTGTTTCGTGGGTGATTGTCCTTAGTGCCCTGATGTCCGTGGTCTGTGTTTATGTGCACTAGTATTAGGCTGTTTCGGTTTTCGTTACGTTTGTTTTGTAGTGTTTGTATTTAGATTCGTGTTGCTTCAGTTTAATAAACATTGGTATAGTTGGTGGTCCTTTATGGGTCAGTTCATAGAGTTGGTGGTCCTGTATGGGTAAGTTGGTATAGTTGGTGGTCCTGTATGGGTCAGTTGATATAGTTGGTGTTCCTCTATGGGTCAGTTCATAGAGTTGGTGGTCCTGTATGGGTCAGTTGGTATAGTTGGTGGTCCTTTATGGGTCAGTTGGTATAGTTGGTGGTCCAGTATGGCCCAGTTGGTATAGTTGGTGGTCCTGTGTGGGTCAGTTGGTATAGTTGCTGGTCCTGTATGGCCCAGTTGGTATACTTGCTGGTCCTGTATGGCCCAGTTGGTATAGTTTCTGGTCCTGTGTGGGTCAGTTGGTATGGTTAGTTGTCCTGTATGGGTCAGTTGGTATAGTTGGTGGTCCTGTATGGGTCAGTTGGTAGAGTTGGTGGTCCTGTATGGGTCAGTTCATAGAGTTGGTGGTTCTGTATGGGTCAGTTCATTGAGTTGGTGGTCCTGTATGGCCCAGTTGGTATAGTTGGTGATCCTGTATGGGTCAGTTGGTATAGTTGGTGGTCCTGTATGGGTCAGTTGGTATAGTTGGTGGTCCTGTATGGGTCAGTTGGTATAGTTGGTGGTCCTGTATGGTTCAGTTGGTATAGTTGGTGGTCCTGTATGGGTCAGTTGGTGTTGTTGGTGGTCCTGTATGGGTCAGTTGGTATAGTTGGTGGTCCTGTATGGGTCAGTTCATAGATTTGGTGGTCCTGTATGGGTCAGTTCATAGAGTTGGTGGTACTGTATGGGTCAGTTGGTAGAGTTGGTGGTCCTGTTTGGGTCAGTTGGTATAGTTGTGGTCCTGTATTGGTCAGTTGGTGTTGTTGGTGGTCCTGTATGGGTCAGTTGGTTTAGTTGGTGGTCCTGTACGGGTCAGTTGGTATAGATGGTGGTCCTGTATGGGTCTGTTCATAGAGTTGGTGGTCCTGTATGGGTCAGTTCATAGAGTTGGTGGTCCTGTATGGGCCAGTTCATTGAGATGGTGGTCCTGTATGGGTCAGTTTATAGAGTTGGTGGTCCTGTATGGGTCAGTTGGTATAGTTGGTGGTCCTGTATGGGTCAGTTGGTATAGTTGGTGGTCCTGTATGGTCAGTTGATATAGTTGGTGGTCCTGTATGGGTCAGTTCATAGAGTTGGTGGTCCTGTGTGGGTCAGCTCGTAGAGTTGGTGGTCCTGTATGTGTCAGTTGGTAGAGTTGCTGGTCCTGTATGGGTCAGTTCATAGAGTTGCTGGTCCTGTATGGGTCAGTTGGTAAAGTTGGTGGTCCTATACGGGTCAGTTCATAGAGTTGATGGTCCTGTATGTGTCAGTTCATAGAGTTGGTGGTCCTGTATGGCCCAGTTGGTATAGTTGGTGATCCTGTATGGGTCAGTTGGTATAGTTGGTGGTCCTGTATGGGTCAGTTCAAAGAGTTGGTGGTCCTGTATGGGTCAGTTGGTAGAGTTGGTGGTCCTGTATGGGTCAGTTCATAGAGTTGGTGGTTCTGTATGGGTCAGTTCATTGAGTTGGTGGTCCTGTATGGCCCAGTTGGTATAGTTGGTGATCCTGTATGGGTCAGTTGGTATAGTTGGTGGTCCTGTATGGGTCAGTTGGTATAGTTGGTGGTCCTGTATGGGTCAGTTGGTATAGTTGGTGGTCCTGTATGGTTCAGTTCATAGAGTTGGTGGTCCTGTATGGATCAGTTCACAGAGTTGGTGGTCCTGTATGGGTCAGTTCATAGATTTGGTGGTCCTGTATGGGTCAGTTCATAGAGTTGGTGGTACTGTATGGGTCAGTTGGTAGAGTTGGTGGTCCTGTTTGGGTCAGTTGGTATAGTTGTGGTCCTGTGTGGGTCAGTTGGTATAGTTGGTGGTCCTGTATGGGTCAGTTGGTATAGCTGGTGGTCCTGTATGGTTCAGTTCATAGAGTTGGTGGTCCTGTATGGGTCAGTTCATAGAGTTGGTGGTCCTGTTTGGGTCAGCTGGTAGAGTTGCTGGTCCTGTATGGGTCAGTTGGTATAGTTGGTGGTCCTGTATTGGTCAGTTGGTGTTGTTGGTGGTCCTGTATGGGTCAGTTGGTTTAGTTGGTGGTCCTGTACGGGTCAGTTGGTATAGATGGTGGTCCTGTATGGGTCAGTTCATAGATTTGGTGGTCCTGTATGGGTCAGTTCATAGAGTTGGTGGTCCTGTACGGGCCAGTTCATTGAGATGGTGGTCCTGTATGGGTCAGTTCATAGAGTTGGTGGTCCTGTGTGGGTCAGCTCGTAGAGTTGGTGGTCCTGTATGTGTCAGTTGGTAGAGTTGCTGGTCCTGTATGGGTCAGTTCATAGAGTTGCTGGTCCTGTATGGGTCAGTTGGTAAAGTTGGTGGTCCTGTATGGTCAGTTGGTATAGTTGGTCGTCCTGTATGGGTCTGTTCATAGAGTTGGTGGTCCTGTATGGCCCAGTTAGTATAGTTTGTGGTCCTGTATGGGTCAGTTGGTATAGTTAATGGTCCTGTATGGGTCAGTTGGTATAGTTGGAGGTCCTGTATGGGTCAGTTGGTATAGTTGGAGGTCCTGTATGGGTCAGTTGGTTTAGTTGGTGGTCCTGTATGGGTCAGTTGGTATAGTTGGTGGTCCTGTGTGGGTCAGTTGGTAAAGTTGGTGGTCCTGTATGGGTCAGTTGGTATAGTTGGTGGTCCTGTATCGGTCAGTTGGTATAGTTGGTGGTCCTGTATGGGTCAGTTGGTATAGTTGATGGTCCTGTATGGGTCAGTTGGTAGAGTTGGTTTTCCTGTATGGGTCAGTTGGTGTAGTTGGTGGTCCTGTATGGATCAGTTGGTATAGTTGGTGGTCCTGTATGGGTCAGTTCATAGAGTTGGTGGTCCTGTATGGGTCAGTTGGTATAGTTGGTGGTCCTGTATGGGTCAGTTCATAGAGTTGTTGGTCCTGTATGGGTCAGTTCATAGAGTTGGTGGTCCTGTATGGGTCAGTTCATAGAGTTGGTGGTCCTGTATGGGTCAGTTCATAGAGTTGGTGGTCCTGTATGGGTCAGTTCATAGAGTTGATGGTCCTGTATGGGTCAGTTCATAGAGTTGGTGGTCCTGTATGGGTCAGTTCATAGAGTTGGTGGTCCTGTATGGGTCAGTTCATAGAGTTGGTGGTCCTGTATGGGTCAGTTCATAGAGTTGGTGGTCCTGTATGGGTCAGTTCATAGAGTTGGTCCTGTATGGGTCAGTTGGTATAGTTGGTGGTCCTGTGTGGGTCAGTTGGTAAAGTTGGTGGTCCTGTGTGGGTCAGTTGATATAGTTGGTGGTCCTGTATGGGTCAGTTGGTATAGTTGGTGGTCCTGTATGGGTCAGTTGGTATAGTTGGTGGTCCTGTATGGGTCAGTTGGTAGAGTTGGTGGTCCTGTATGGGTCAGTTGGTATAGTTGGTGGTCCTGTATGGGTCAGTTGGTATAGTTGGTGGTCCTGTATGGGTCAGTTGGTATAGTTAATGGTCCTGTATGGGTCAGTTGGTATAGTTAGTGGTCCTGTGTGGGTCAGTTGGTATAGTTAGTGGTCCTGTGTGGGTCAGTTGGTATAGTTAGTGGTCCTGTATGGGTCAGTTGGTATAGTTAGTGGTCCTGTATGGGTCAGTTGGTATAGTTGGTGGTCCTGTATGGGTCAGTTGGTACAGTTGGAGGTCCTGTATGGGTCAGTTATTTTAGTTGGTGGTCCTGTATGGGTCAGTTGGTATAGTTGGTGGTCCTGTATGGGTCAGTTGGTAAAGTTGATGGTCCTGTATGGGTCAGTTGGTATAGATGGTGGTCCTGTATGGGTCAGTTGGTATAGTTGGTGGTCCTGTATGGCTCAGTTGGTATAGTTAGTTATCCTGTATGGGTCAGTTGGTATAGTTGGTGGTCCTGTGTGGGTCAGTTGGTATAGTTGGTGGTCCTGTATGGGTCAGTTCATAGAGTTGGTGGTCCTGTATGGGTCAGTTCATAGAGTTGTTGGTCCTGTATGGGTCAGTTCAGAGAGTTGGTGGTCCTGTATGGGTCAGTTTATAGAGTTGGTGGTCCTGTATGGGTCAGTTCATAGAGTTGGTGGTCCTGTATGGGTCAGTTCATAGAGTTGTTGGTCCTGTATGGGTCAGTTGGTATAGTTGGTTGTCCTGTATGGTCAGTTGTTATAGTTGGTGGTCCTGTGTGGGTCAGTTGGTGGTCCTGTATGGGTCAGTTGGTATAGTTGGTGGTCCTGTATGGGTCAGTTGGTATAGTTGGTGGTCCTGTATGGGTCAGTTGGTATAGTTGGAGGTCCTGTATGGGTCAGTTGGTAAAGTTGCTGGTCCTGTATGTGTCAGTTAGTAAAGTTACTGGTCCTGTATGGGTCAGTTGGTAAAGTTGGTGGTCCTGTATGGGTCAGTTGGTAAAGTTGGTGGTCCTGTATGGGTCAGTTGGTATAGTTAGTGGTCCTGTATCGGTCAGTTGGTATAGTTGGTGGTCCTGTATGGGTCAGTTGGTATAGTTGATGGTCCTGTATCGGTCAGTTGGTAGAGTTGGTTTTCCTGTATGGGTCAGTTGGTGTAGTTGGTGGTCCTGTATGGATCAGTTGGTATAGTTGGTGGTCCTGTATGGGACAGTTGGTAAAGTTGGTGGTCCTGTATGGGTCAGTTGGTAGAGTGGGTTTTCCTGTATGGGTCAGTTGGTGTAGTTGGTGGTCCTGTATGGATCAGTTGGTATAGTTGGTGGTCCTGTATGGGTCAGTTCATAGAGTTGGTGGTACTGTATGGCCCAGTTAGTATAGTTGGTGGTCCTGTATGGGTCAGTTGGTATAGTTAGTGGGCCTGTATGGGTCAGTTGGTATAGTTAGTGGTCCTGTGTGGGTCAGTTGGTATAGTTAGTCCTCTATGGGTCAGTTGGTATAGATTGTGGTCCTGTATAGGTCAGTTGGTATAGATGGTGGTCCTGTATGGGTCAGTTGGTATAGATGGTGGTCCTGTATGGGTCAGTTGGTATAGTTAGTGGTCCTGTATGGGTCAGTTGGTATAGTTAGTGGTCCTGTATGGGTCAGTTCATAGAGTTGGTGGTCCTGTATGGGTCAGTTCATAGAGTTGCTGGTCCTGTATGGGTCAGGTAATAGAGTTGGTGGTCCTGTATGGCCCAGTTGGTATAGTTGGTTGTCCTGTATGGGTCAGTTGATAAAGTTGGTGGTCCTGTATGGGTCAGTTGGTATAGTTGGTGGTCTTGTGTGGGTCAGTTGGTAAAGTTGGTGGTCCTGTGTGGGTCAGTTGGTAAAGTTGGTGGTCCTGTATCGGTCAGTTGGTATAGTTGGTGGTCCTGTATGGGTCAGTTGTTATAGTTGGAGGTCCTGTATGGGTCAGTTGGTAAAGTTGGTGGTCCTGTATGGGTCAGTTGGTTTAGTTAGTGGTCCTGTGTGGGTATGTTGGTATAGTTAGTGGTCCTGTATGGTTCAGTTGGTATAGTTAGTTGTCCTGTATGGATCAGTTGGTATAGTTAGTTGTCCTGTATGGGTCAGTTGGTATAGTTGGTGGTCCTTTGTGGGTCAGTTGGTATAGTTGGTGGTCCTGTGTGGGTCAGTTGATATAGTTGGTGGTCCTGTATGGGTCAGTTCATAGAGTTGGTGGTCCTGTATGGGTCAGTTCATAGAGTTGGTGGTCCTGTATGGGTCAGTTCATAGAGTTGGTGGTCCTGTATGGGTCAGTTCATAGAGTTGGTGGTCCTGTATGGGTCAGTTCAGAGAGTTGGTGGTCCTGTATGGGTCAGTTTATAGAGTTGGTGGTCCTGTATGGGTCAGTTCATAGAGTTGGTGGTCCTGTATGGGTCAGTTCATAGAGTTGGTGGTCCTGTATGGGTCAGTTGGTATAGTTGGTTGTCCTGTATGGTCAGTTGTTATAGTTGGTGGTCCTGTGTGGGTCAGTTGGTGGTCCTGTATGGGTCAGTTGGTATAGTTGGTGGTCCTGTATGGGTCAGTTGGTATAGTTGGTGGTCCTGTATGGGTCAGTTGGTATAGTTGGAGGTCCTGTATGGGTCAGTTGGTAAAGTTGCTGGTCCTGTATGTGTCAGTTAGTAAAGTTACTGGTCCTGTATGGGTCAGTTGGTAAAGTTGGTGGTCCTGTATGGGTCAGTTGGTAAAGTTGGTGGTCCTGTATGGGTCAGTTGGTATAGTTAGTTGTCCTGTATCGGTCAGTTGGTATAGTTGGTGGTCCTGTATGGGTCAGTTGGTATAGTTGATGGTCCTGTATCGGTCAGTTGGTAGAGTTGGTTTTCCTGTATGGGTCAGTTGGTGTAGTTGGTGGTCCTGTATGGATCAGTTGGTATAGTTGGTGGTCCTGTATGGGACAGTTGGTAAAGTTGGTGGTCCTGTATGGGTCAGTTGGTATAGTTGGAGGTCCTGTATGGGTCAGTTGGTAAAGTTGCTGGTCCTGTATGTGTCAGTTAGTAAAGTTACTGGTCCTGTATGGGTCAGTTGGTAAAGTTGGTGGTCCTGTATGGGTCAGTTGGTAAAGTTGGTGGTCCTGTATGGGTCAGTTGGTATAGTTAGTGGTCCTGTATCGGTCAGTTGGTATAGTTGGTGGTCCTGTATGGGTCAGTTGGTATAGTTGATGGTCCTGTATCGGTCAGTTGGTAGAGTTGGTTTTCCTGTATGGGTCAGTTGGTGTAGTTGGTGGTCCTGTATGGATCAGTTGGTATAGTTGGTGGTCCTGTATGGGACAGTTGGTAAAGTTGGTGGTCCTGTATGGGTCAGTTGGTAGAGTGGGTTTTCCTGTATGGGTCAGTTGGTGTAGTTGGTGGTCCTGTATGGATCAGTTGGTATAGTTGGTGGTCCTGTATGGGTCAGTTCATAGAGTTGGTGGTACTGTATGGCCCAGTTAGTATAGTTGGTGGTCCTGTATGGGTCAGTTGGTATAGTTAGTGGGCCTGTATGGGTCAGTTGGTATAGTTAGTGGTCCTGTGTGGGTCAGTTGGTATAGTTAGTCCTCTATGGGTCAGTTGGTATAGATTGTGGTCCTGTATAGGTCAGTTGGTATAGATGGTGGTCCTGTATGGGTCAGTTGGTATAGATGGTGGTCCTGTATGGGTCAGTTGGTATAGTTAGTGGTCCTGTATGGGTCAGTTGGTATAGTTAGTGGTCCTGTATGGGTCAGTTCATAGAGTTGGTGGTCCTGTATGGGTCAGTTCATAGAGTTGCTGGTCCTGTATGGGTCAGGTAATAGAGTTGGTGGTCCTGTATGGCCCAGTTGGTATAGTTGGTTGTCCTGTATGGGTCAGTTGATAAAGTTGGTGGTCCTGTATGGGTCAGTTGGTATAGTTGGTGGTCTTGTGTGGGTCAGTTGGTAAAGTTGGTGGTCCTGTGTGGGTCAGTTGGTAAAGTTGGTGGTCCTGTATCGGTCAGTTGGTATAGTTGGTGGTCCTGTATGGGTCAGTTGTTATAGTTGGAGGTCCTGTATGGGTCAGTTGGTAAAGTTGGTGGTCCTGTATGGGTCAGTTGGTTTAGTTAGTGGTCCTGTGTGGGTATGTTGGTATAGTTAGTGGTCCTGTATGGTTCAGTTGGTATAGTTAGTTGTCCTGTATGGATCAGTTGGTATAGTTAGTTGTCCTGTATGGGTCAGTTGGTATAGTTGGTGGTCCTGTGTGGGTCAGTTGATATAGTTGGTGGTCCTGTATGGGTCAGTTGGTATAGTTGGTGGTCCTGTATGGGTCAGTTCATAGAGTTGGTGGTCCTGTATGGGTCAGTTCATAGAGTTGGTGGTCCTGTATGGGTCAGTTCATAGAGTTGGTGGTCCTGTATGGGTCAGTTCATAGAGTTGGTGGTCCTGTATGGGTCAGTTCAGAGAGTTGGTGGTCCTGTATGGGTCAGTTTATAGAGTTGGTGGTCCTGTATGGGTCAGTTCATAGAGTTGGTGGTCCTGTATGGGTCAGTTCATAGAGTTGTTGGTCCTGTATTGGTCAGTTGGTATAGTTGGTTGTCCTGTATGGTCAGTTGTTATAGTTGGTGGTCCTGTGTGGGTCAGTTGGTGGTCCTGTATGGGTCAGTTGGTATAGTTGGTGGTCCTGTATGGGTCAGTTGGTATAGTTGGTGGTCCTGTATGGGTCAGTTGGTATAGTTGGAGGTCCTGTATGGGTCAGTTGGTAAAGTTGCTGGTCCTGTATGTGTCAGTTAGTAAAGTTACTGGTCCTGTATGGGTCAGTTGGTAAAGTTGGTGGTCCTGTATGGGTCAGTTGGTAAAGTTGGTGGTCCTGTATGGGTCAGTTGGTATAGTTAGTGGTCCTGTATCGGTCAGTTGGTATAGTTGGTGGTCCTGTATGGGTCAGTTGGTATAGTTGATGGTCCTGTATCGGTCAGTTGGTAGAGTTGGTTTTCCTGTATGGGTCAGTTGGTGTAGTTGGTGGTCCTGTATGGATCAGTTGGTATAGTTGGTGGTCCTGTATGGGACAGTTGGTAAAGTTGGTGGTCCTGTATGGGTCAGTTGGTAGAGTGGGTTTTCCTGTATGGGTCAGTTGGTGTAGTTGGTGGTCCTGTATGGATCAGTTGGTATAGTTGGTGGTCCTGTATGGGTCAGTTCATAGAGTTGGTGGTACTGTATGGCCCAGTTAGTATAGTTGGTGGTCCTGTATGGGTCAGTTGGTATGGTTAGTGGGCCTGTATGGGTCAGTTGGTATAGTTAGTGGTCCTGTGTGGGTCAGTTGGTATAGTTAGTCCTCTATGGGTCAGTTGGTATAGATTGTGGTCCTGTATAGGTCAGTTGGTATAGATGGTGGTCCTGTATGGGTCAGTTGGTATAGATGGTGGTCCTGTATGGGTCAGTTGGTATAGTTAGTGGTCCTGTATGGGTCAGTTGGTATAGTTAGTGGTCCTGTATGGGTCAGTTCATAGAGTTGGTGGTCCTGTATGGGTCAGTTCATAGAGTTGCTGGTCCTGTATGGGTCAGGTAATAGAGTTGGTGGTCCTGTATGGCCCAGTTGGTATAGTTGGTTGTCCTGTATGGGTCAGTTGATAAAGTTGGTGGTCCTGTATGGGTCAGTTGGTATAGTTGGTGGTCTTGTGTGGGTCAGTTGGTAAAGTTGGTGGTCCTGTGTGGGTCAGTTGGTAAAGTTGGTGGTCCTGTATCGGTCAGTTGGTATAGTTGGTGGTCCTGTATGGGTCAGTTGTTATAGTTGGAGGTCCTGTATGGGTCAGTTGGTAAAGTTGGTGGTCCTGTATGGGTCAGTTGGTTTAGTTAGTGGTCCTGTGTGGGTATGTTGGTATAGTTAGTGGTCCTGTATGGTTCAGTTGGTATAGTTAGTTGTCCTGTATGGATCAGTTGGTATAGTTAGTTGTCCTGTATGGGTCAGTTGGTATAGTTGGTGGTCCTTTATGGTTCAGTTGGTATAGTTAGTTGTCCTGTATGGATCAGTTGGTATAGTTAGTTGTCCTGTATGGGTCAGTTGGTATAGTTGGTGGTCCTTTGTGGGTCAGTTGGTATAGTTGGTGGTCCTGTGTGGGTCAGTTGATATAGTTGGTGGTCCTGTATGGGTCAGTTCATAGAGTTGGTGGTCCTGTATGGGTCAGTTCATAGAGTTGGTGGTCCTGTATGGGTCAGTTCATAGAGTTGGTGGTCCTGTATGGGTCAGTTCATAGAGTTGGTGGTCCTGTATGGGTCAGTTCATAGAGTTGGTGGTCCTGTATGGGTCAGTTCATAGAGTTGGTGGTCCTGTATGGTTCAGTTGATAGAATTGGTGGTCCTGTATGGTCAGTTGGTATAGTTGGTGGTCCTGTGTGGGTCAGTTGGTGGTCCTGTATGGTTCGGTTCATATAGTTGGTGGTCATGTATGGTTCATAGAGTTGGTGGTCCTTTATGGGTCAGTTGGTATAGTTGGTTGTCCTGTATGGGTCAGTTGGTATAGTTGGTCGTCCTGTATGGGTCAGTTGGTATAGTTGGAGGTCCTGTATGGGTCAGTTGGTATAGTTAGTGGTCCTGTGTGGGTCAGTTGGTATAGTTAGTGGTTCTGTATGGGTCAGTTGGTATAGTTAGTGGTCCTGTATGGTTCAGTTGGTATAGATGGTGGTCCTGTATGGGTCAGTTGGTATAGTTTGTGGTCCTGTATGGGTCTGTTGGTATAGATGGTGGTCCTGTATGGGTCAGTTGGTATAGATGGTGGTCCTGTATGGGTCATTTGGTATAGTTGGTGGTCCTGTATGGGTCAGTTGGTATAGATGGTGGTCCTGTATGGGTCAGTTGGTATAGTTAGTGGTCCTGTATGGTTCAGTTGGTATAGATGGTGGTCCTGTATGGGTCAGTTGGTATAGTTTGTGGTCCTGTATGGGTCATTTGGTATAGTTGGTGGTCCTGTATGGGTCAGTTGGTATAGATGGTGGTCCTGTATGGGTCAGTTGGTATAGTTAGTGGTCCTGTATGGTTCAGTTGGTATAGATGGTGGTCCTGTATGGGTCAGTTGGTATAGTTTGTGGTCCTGTATGGGTCAGTTGGTATAGATGGTGGTC
This sequence comes from Oncorhynchus clarkii lewisi, assembly GCF_045791955.1. NCBI lineage: Eukaryota > Metazoa > Chordata > Actinopteri > Salmoniformes > Salmonidae > Oncorhynchus > Oncorhynchus clarkii. The sequence goes on along the minus strand of NC_092152.1, from coordinate 74,839,892 downwards.
CTGTATGGGTCAGTTGGTATAGATGGTGGTCCTGTATGGGTCAGTTGGTATAGTTGGTGGTCCTCTCTGGGTCAGTTGGTAGCACCTGCTGCTTTCACCCCCTGGGTTGTGGTTTTGATTCCTGGTACCAACCATACCTACAATGTATGTAAGTTAGGATAAAAGTGTCTGCTAAATTGCATACAGTATATTATATTATTATACATTTACAGTATAGTACGTGATGTGTTATGTAAACATGTTGTCATTCGATTTTGACAGCTTCTTTTCCCAGACCTACAGCTACTGAATTGTCAGTGTGATTTTGTCTTGATTGCTAGTTGTTTGTACAGTACAGCAAGAGATGCCATAATGTGCTACGCTGACATATGGCGAATAAAGACACAGTCTCTCTATCACCCAGAGAGTGGCAATCCCATGAGCCTTCACTGCATGAGCCTTCACTCTCCATTGTCTCCAGAGGGTAATTAGCGGGAGAGAGAATTACGAGCAAGGTTAATTAAAGATGAGCTTAAATCACAAATGCTAATCAGTCTGACTTATCAGTGAAGAGCAGGACAGTAGCTCTCCATCTACAGTCAGTTTTGATGAGAGGGAGGGGGAGAACAGATAGCTCCATAGAACAGTGTTTGGTTGAAACAACAGTTTGAGAGGTTCATAAAACCTGCTGTTTTCCTTTTTAGGACTGAGTTGTAATACTTGTAAATGAAGTCTACATTAAACAATTCCACCTCTAAGTTGTTTCTTGGTTTAATTAAAGTTCACATTGTATAATGGTTATGCATACATTTTCATGTCATTAGTTCCGTTCAGCAGCAGGCTGAATACAGTGGAGATGGGATATGCTACTTGTACATGATTAGGCAGATCTCATATCTGCATCTGCTTTATGGATGAAGCCATTATAGAGGTTAATCCACACCGGATATTACTCCAGGCATCTCTGTTTGTGTGTGTGTGTGTGTGTGTTGTTTGTGTGTAGGCCTATATTTGAGTGTTTGTGTTTGCGTGTGTATCTACATTTGTGTGTGTGTGTGGAGGTGCATGTATGTTAATATTCCTGAACTCCCTGTTCGTGACAGGTGCGGTATCAACAACAATATCTTGTCAGACATGTTTAGTGTTGGCAGAGTGACCTTTATATGTACAATGAAAGCATATTAAAGGGAATATGTCCCTGTCAGCCCAGGAGGTCTTCATCTACAGTATCTGATTCATTCACTTTGTCTTGTGAACAGTACAACAAGTGTCACATTTGTTTATGTAGGTGTATATCCAGGTGGGTACGGAGCCCCTGGGAAACCTGCTGTCCTCCTACACGAGTATTCTCAAGGCTGGCAGTAGGGTTTTGTGCAGTACCAGCTGCTCCATCCCTCCATCCCCCAGTGTGGGAAATTCATCCGGGCTAATAGAAAACAAACACCTCGTAGAATGACAGAGATACCACAAAAACGATTAAACCATGACCTACATACTGTTGTGTCTCTGGCCTTTCAATAGGCTGAACAGAACAGAACAGTAGGGGATCTCATCTGTGTGAAACAACACAACACTGGAGAGAGAAAACACAGGATACTAATGAAGACAATCAATCTTATTCTCCCCAGGTGCTGCAACACACATTATGGTATCATTGGCTCAAGCAATTAAGGCATGCAACGGCATTCTGCACTATCAATTATTATATAGAATAGATACTGTGAATTGTAACATGCTATAACAGGCTACCACAGCTTTACTAATGTGTAATAGAAGAGGTGTTCATGTAGGGATCTGTAGATAGCGGTCTCAGAATAAAGGCTTGATTCTGAAGAACTAAATAAAATAACTGGTTAGTTTCAAGGGTTGAATTGCACAGTGTTTATCTTTACTGTGAATGATGCTACAGCTAAATGGGATATATGTTCTATTTTCCACCATCTTTTCTCTCTCTCTCTCTCTCTCTCTCTCTCTCTCTCTAGAGACATGGGAAAAAAGAAACCTTTTTATCTCTGGGCTTTGAATCCAGCTGGGTTCTCAGCAGCTAAATCAAACCCTTAATTGACCCATATCTGATTGCTAAACTTCTAATTAGCCAAAGTGTTTGTTGCATTTTGTGTACACTTATATAACTCTCCACACAGTTGATATAGGCCTGGGTAAAACACAGACACAGGCTCTCAGAATCAGAATGGGGGGAAATGGGGACCCTGGTAAAGTTAAAGAATCCCCTTGATGTGTTTCAGTGTTATTACCCGTGTGTGATAGGACTCTGGGGAGAGGCACTCAGATCCCAGTAGGGAGCACAGCAGGAGGCTCCAAGACTCCGCTGTGATAGTCTCATTAAAGAAGGACATCTGATGCTTTGTGCTTCAGATCATCTCTGGAAGAGGCCTCAAAAAGTGTCCTCTCAATACCACAAAACAAGAGGGTCTCATTGTAGACTTCTGTATGTGGTCATGGCATTTAAAACATATGGAGAAGAATAAAGCTTTGTCATCTTTCTATTGGTTGAATCCTATACCCTGTCAGTATGTTCTTCTGCAGGAGCTTTGACATTCATACCGCTCCACTGCTCTATGAATATGGGAGCACAAATGTGTGATGTCTTGAGATCACAGTCAAGAATCTAGCCATGAGGAATTCATTCGGAAAATATTCATGACACCCATTCCAATGTGTTCCTTTTGGCCCTCGTGCTACACATGTTTGGAATGACCGGGCATGGTGCTTTTCTGGTGGTGACCAGCAGGGGGCACTGACATGTTATACAATCCAATCCCGATCCGTTCTGCCTTGCTGGCACACAGAGATGTTTGCAGTAATTTAGTTCCAGTGCCAATATATAAATAGGAATTCTGCTGTTAGCACAAAAGAGCGGAGGGGGGAAAACATACTGACGAATGAATGTGAATTGCTCCCCTGCTCCCATTTCAACATCAAAGTAATCAAGGAAAACAAGCTTCTTTAATCGAAGGGATGCAATTAGAATAAAGCAGAACTGTCCTGGCTGCATACACTGCCAGAGAGGAAAGACTAAATGGGGAAGAGAGAGAGAGAGAGAGAGACAGAGAGAGAGAGAGAAAGAGAGAGAGAGAGAGACAGAGAGACAGAGAGAGAGAGAGGGAGGTAGAAACACAATATCAAGGTTATCATCAGCTTACTGCAGCATAGATAGCACCTCTCATTTCTGCCCTATGATGGCCATACTGTTCAGCCAGTTTGACTCAAGACTGACTCAATGCTAAAGGCTTTAGGGGGCGGAGATAATGGCGATCAGAGATCGATAAGCTACAGAACAAGTAAGGGGTGAAAACATGGGTTCTTGTGAAATCCACAAGACCGTAGCACACACAACGGTCCATTACTAGTGAGATATTCTGCTACAGAGGTCTTCTATCCCTCTTTCTCACAGTAACTACATACACCATGCTGTCCTATACTTTGTAGGTGAAAACAATGATAAATATTTGGCTGCCATAGGAGGGCTCGGACAATGGCTGCACTAAAACTAACAAACAGCAGGAGCCTACCATGCCCTGCACTCACCAGAGACTGACAACATTGATAGTGATAGCACTATAGATGTGCAGTACGGATGTTTTGAAACCTATAGTGGATAATATACAGTACTAGAGCTATCAGGTACCATTTGATACCCTCTACTTTTCAGTGAGGCCTGAGTGTAGTTGGCTGTCAGTGTGTGAACTGGGAAAATCATCTCTCTCTCTCTCGTTCTGTCATTTTCTCTCTGTCCCTTCCTTTCACTCTCTCTTTATCTCTCTCTCTCGCTCTCTCTCTGGATCTTTCTTTCTTTCTCTCGCTCTCTCTCTGGATCTTTCTTTCTTTCTCTCTCTCTCTCTCTGGATCTTTCTTTCTTTCTCTCTCTCTGGATCTTTCTTTCTTTCTCTCTCTCTGGATCTTTCTTTATTTCTCTCTCTCTGGATCTTTCTTTCTTTCTCTCTCTCTGGATCTTTCTTTCTTTCTCTCTCTCTGGATCTTTCTTTCTCTCTCTCTCTCTGGATCTTTCTTTCTTTCTCTCTCTCTGGATCTTTCTTTCTTTCTCTCTCTCTGGATCCTTCTTTCTTTCTCTCTCTCTGGATCTTTCTTTCTTTGTCTCTCTCTGGATCTTTCTCTCTCTCTCTCTCTCTCTCTCTCTGGATCTTTCTCTCTCTCTCTCTCTCTCTCTGGATCTTTCTCTCTCTCTCTCTCTCTCTCTCTGGATCTTTCTCTCTCTCTCTCTCTCTCTCTCTGGATCTTTATCTCTCTCTCTCTCTCTCTCTCTGGATCTTTATCTCTCTCTCTCTCTCTCTGGATCTTTATCTCTCTCTCTCCCTCTCTCTCTCTGGATCTTTATCTCTCTCTCTCTCTCTGGATCTTTATCTCTCTCTCTCTCTGGATCTTTATCTCTCTCTCTCTCTCTCTCTCTGGATCTTTATCTCTCTCTCTCTCTCTGGATCTTTCTCTCTCTCTCTCTCTCTCTCTCTGGATCTTTATCTCTCTCTCTCTCTCTGGATCTTTATCTCTCTCTCTCTCTCTCTGGATCTTTATCTCTCTCTCTCTCTCTCTGGATCTTTATCTCTCTCTCTCTCTGGATCTTTATCTCTCTCTCTCTCTCTCTCTCTGGATCTTTCTCTCTCTCTCTCTCTCTCAGGATCTTTCTCTCTCTCTCTCTCTCTCTCTCTCTCTCTTTATCTCTCTCTCTCTCTCTGGATCTTTATCTCTCTCTCTCTCTCTGGATCTTTATCTCTCTCTCTCTCTCTCTCTCTCTCTCTGGATCTTTATCTCTCTCTCTCTCTCTGGATCTTTCTCTCTCTCTCTCTCTCTCTCTCTCTCTCTCTCTCTCTCTTCTTAAAGATAGATGAGAACAACTAGAAGCAGCCATAACAACTAGAAGCAGCCATAGCTTCAAAGTTCTCATGTTATAGGCGATGTGTCACAAAGCTATGTCATACACCACAGTCACACCAGACTATTGAAATAGCATATTCTTGCCATATCACTGGATGTGTCCCATGCACTTTCAAATTAATATAGTAATAGTGTTGATGGCCCCTTCCCTAGCTGTCCATTACTTTATAAGACCACTGCAGAGGCTTCATGTAGACTGTCATTTGGGTGACTAGTCCCACTGTGTACAGGTCAACTCTCACTTGTTCACGAATGGACTAAGCAGCTGTCATTTCATATCGATTTCCCCCACAACCCAATATAATAAACGCTCTTGAGAAAGTATCTGTTTTATTGGGGTGTGTGTGTGTGTGTGTAATGAAGTCCCATCACGCATTTGCAGACCAATGCTCTGGTGTCTCCAAGTAGGACCCATGTTCATACCCTGTACCTCCAACCCCCTCCCCGCCATGTCCATTATTAAACACACATACATGTGCACACACACACATAAATACTGACGTGTGCATGTACCGACGCAGATACGCAGTCACATGTCACACTCACACACACACACATAAATACTGACGTGTACATGTACCGACGCAGATACGCAGTCACATGTCACACTCACACACACACACATAAATACTGACGTGTACATGTACCGACGCAGATACGCAGTCACATGTCACACTCACACACACACACAAAACGCAGTCACATGTCACAACATGCACACACATGTCACACTCACACACACACACAAAACAAATGCACACACATGCACATTCTGCACATACATCCATTACACACTCTGTGAGACATCTCTCATGTCTGCTGTCACTCCTGCCACCTGGCCCACTGCTGGAGGTTCTGTTAGTACATCAGTCAGCCTGCTCTGCTCCCTCATTCCTTCCCAGTCCCGTCCTTCCTGCCAGTCATTTAGACAGGACCATAAGGAGGGCCACACTGTTAATTAACTCGGCTCACTTAATTAGCTTCATGACTTCAGTCTGTATATTTAAAGCTCTGTATCATTTAGCTGACATGAACTGCTCTGTTAAACCAGCAAACTATCTATTCAACTCTGTCAAAACTGATAGAGAGATGTGTTGAAGTAGCAGTAGTAGTAGTAGTAGTAGTAGTAGTAGTAGTAGTAGTAGCAGCAGCAGCAGCAGCAGTAGTAGTAGTAGTAGTAGTAGTAGTAGCAGCAGCAGCAGCAGCAGCAGCAGCAGTAGTAGTAGTAGCAGCAGTAGTAGTAGCAGCAGTAGCAGTAGTAGTAGTAGTAGTAGTAGTAGTAGTAGTAGTAGCAGCAGTAGCAGTGATAGTAGTAGTAGCAGTAGTAGCAGCAGTAGCAGTGGTAGTAGTAGTAGTAGTAGTAGTAGTAGTAGTAGTAGTTGTAGTTGTAGTATGTTGGTTCTTCTGTCCTTGTGGGGACCTAAAATCCCCAAAAGTCCCGACAAGGATAGTGAAACAGGAAGAATTCACCCTTGTGGGGACATTTCCCACGTCCTTTGTTAGGGTAAGAGGTTAAGTTTAGGGTTTGAGTTAGGGTTACAGGTTAAACTTAGGGTTAAGGTTTGAGTTATGGTAAGGGTTAAGTTAGGGTTAGGGAAAGTAGGATTTTGAATGGAACTGAATTTTATGTCCTCACGAGGATAGAAGAACATAACATAGTGTATGTGTGTGTATGTCTGTGTGTGAATAGCTAATTCTGTGGTACTGTAGTGTTGTTAGCACATTCATTTAGGGCCTAGAGACAATGTTGGCTTGCTGTATATTAACCCTGAGATGCCCATTGACAAAGAGTGATAAAGTATGTCCTTGATGGAGGTAGAAATGGCAGTAAAGCAGCAGTGATAGAGGCCGTATTGTTAACACCTCTGTACGTGGTTAGACCTACAATATGCCTGGCAGCGCTGCGTTTGCTGGCTCCTTTATAACATATGCATGAATCAGCCTTTTTTTCTCCATGAGCAGAGAGACCTCATTAAAACAGGTTAAGGCAACTCCCTAATGGTTTCTCTCAGCACTAATAACGCAGGGTCACCTAATATTACACATGGCTTTGTTCCCTTCTCACTGCTATTTATCATAGATTACTAATGACCAAGTATCATAAAATCACACTCATTATAATCCTAATGATGTTCCTGTGGCCAGGGTTAAGACAATCAACACTCACTCTGTTACCAGGGTGACTTATGGGCGTACAGTACATGGGCAAGGCAGGAGGGCTGGATCAAATGCATACGCTGGCCCTACATCCAATATGGCTTTTGTCTTTGTACCTCCTTGACATTGATATTTTCATACAATTCTGAAGGAACATACTGGTGCCCAGTAACATCAGATTTGAGGGGTTTTGTATTGGGGATTTCTAATGTTACCCAAAGGGTGAACTGGAGAGCAGGAATACCCATTATTATTCAGTGAGCAGATAACCGTGGGGGACCCAAAATGTATATAAATACAATCAACTTGATCTGGCGTTGTGACCCATTACCTAGCTTGTCAATTCACTTCAAGAATTGCTATATCATATTTCTAATAATTTTGTAAAGCAATAAGAATGGTTTGTCTTAGAGGGATAATAAATAAAAAAAGGTTTTAGGTCTTATAGTGAATTTCTATGGTCCATTTTCTATATACTGTTACAAATACATGAAGGCCCAAGGCCAGAAATCACCAGTATATTTTATGCTCTAAATATGAAGTACCCTCATAAATGACATACGGCACATTCTAGACTTTGGGAAATCTCACCTCAGTCATAGTCACTTGAAACTTTGCATTGCCGAGCAGGCTAACTGATGTGATTTAACCTAATTTGAATAATGCCATTCATGGGAAATGAAATTTTAATGGAGCTTGGGGTAACACAACTGCCTCCTCATTTACAATTACTGTCCTAGCTCCTGTCCTGGAGTCCAAGGCCTCAGTGGTAACATGGCTTATTTTATTACTGTACTATCAATGTTTTTATAGTACAGAGACACTTAATTACTAGGAATATCTCCATTGCTGTAAAATAAAATGTTGGCACGTTTTTTTCTCTCCTGTCTCTCATTGAAAGCAAATAAAACTAGCTCTCCCTGTTCCTGCTTGCTTGCTTGTTGAGGCTCAGTGCTGAGTCTGTCAAGGTGATGCTGTCGTTTTAAATTGCTGTTTATAAAAGCTGAAATCAATATTTTAACATGCAGCGAGAGAGAGTGTGTTGTTGCCGAGTTGCATTTTTAATATGATCTGAATAGTAAATAATTCATTTGATCATAAAGGTATGGCTAGGGAAAAGTAAATAAATACAAGCAGCCTGTTGTGGAATGTCTGTGTTTTAAATCAATCTGTTCAAGTCGAAAGCATTGACCTGACAAATTCAGCTTGTTTTAACAATGTTATGACTCCTGTATACTAAAGTCTTTCTTGGATGCAACTCACAACTAGCTAAATACTGTGCCTTACCATTATTATCCTAACATCATCTGGTATCAACATTAGACCTGCATGTCAATGTCAATAAATTACAGCTATATCTACACTCATCCCTTATAGTCAGTGGATGTGGAGTTCAAAGTGTTGGGTATATCTTCAGCCACAGAGTTTATGGAGATTATACAGCCCCATTCCCTCTTAAAACCAGTGAATGTGAGGTATTGGGTATACCTTCAGCCACAGAGTATACATCACCATCATCCCTTTAACCTCTTGAAGCTAGGGGGCACTATTTTTATGTTTGGAAAAATAACGTTCCCAAAGTAAACTGCCTATTTCTCAGGACCAGATGCTAGAATATGCATATAATTGACAGATTAGGATAGAAAACACAAGTTTCCAAAACTGTCAAAATATTGTCTGTGAGTATAACAGAACTGATATTGCAGGCGAAACCCTGAGGATAATCAAACCAGGAAGTGGCTTCTATTTTGAAAACTCCATGTTCCATAGACTGCCTTTGCTCCATTTAAAGGGATATCAACCAGATTCATTTTCCTAGTGCTTCCTCAAGGTGTCAACAGTCTTTAGACATAGTTTCAGGCTTTTATTTTGAAAAATGAGCGTCATTGTATGGCTGGGTGCCAGCAGCGTTTTGTTTGCGCAACAGAGTTTGGGCAGCCATTGCCTTTCCCTCTCCTACTGAAAAAGACAGTTGCGATTGATATATTATCGATTATATATTTTAAAAACAACCTGAGGATTGATTATAAAAAACATTTGATGTTTCTGTGGACATTACGGATACTATTTGGAATTTGTCTGCGTTGTCGTGACCGCTCTTTCCTGTGGATTTCTGAACATAATGCGCCAAACAAACTGAGGTATTTTGGATATAAAAATAATCTTTATGGAACAAAGAAACATTTATTGTATAACTGGGAGTCTCGTGAGTGAAAACATCCGAAGATCATCAAAGGTAAGCGATTAATTTGATTGCTTTTCTGATTTTCGTGACCAAGCTACTTGATGCTAGGTGTTCAAAATGTTTTGTTTAGCGATCGATAAACTTCCACAAACGCTTGGATTGCTTTCGCTGTAAAGCATATTTTCAAAATCTGACACGACAGGTGGATTAACAAAAGGCTAAACTGTGTTTTGCTATATTGCACTTGTGATTTCATGAATATAAATATTTTTTGTAATATTATTTGAATGTGGCGCTATGCAATTCAGCGGTTGTTGATGACAATTATCCCGCTAAAGTGATGGGTAGCGTCAAGAAGTTAACCAGGAGATTTGAGGTACTAAGTGTTGGGTATATACAGCCCCATCACCCCTATATGTGGGGTACAAAGCCTCAGCCTATCCGTTTCCTTGGAGATTACAACACCAATTAGTCGTCTGTTTCCTGACATTCAACCATCAAAGCCGAGAATTGGTTGCTTTTATTTCTTCACATCAAAGCCTATTATTCTTTATTTTCTTCCTTCAAATCAACATCTACCCTCAGGATCTGTGAGTTTCTTCATTTTTTTCTCCCCCCTACTGCTATCTGAGTTCTAGCTCTTCTCCGAGTCCCATCATCATAGAACAGTCAATGCAAGCCAAACACAACAAGGCAAGTACTCCTGGTTGCACCCCATAGATGTCAAATTGTTTATTGTCTTTCCTTTATCTCTCTCTCTCTCTTTGTGTACTGATGCTTATTATTCTGACACAATGTGTGAAGCGCAAATCTAAAGACAGCTAGCTACCTCGAATCTCTCTCTCTCTCTCTGTATGGAAAGCACATTGCTGCATCTCACCAATGCAGTGTATATCAGCAGCACAAGTTTAATAATGTATGATTTGAGTGTATAATGTATAGTAATGTTTTAAATATAAGATCTCTTATTTTCCTTTGAGACAGAGAGAGAACTGCATGGACCAGGTTATCAGGGCCAATTGATCTCATCTGGGTTTGGAATTAAAATATCTGTAAATAGAGAGAGAAGGGAGAGAGAGAATGCGAATTTACGAGTGCCATCAGAAGACATTGAATTGAGATCTAACTGTAAATACAATGATGCACGCTCATTATACACCTTTCTTCGATCTCTGATGTACCTATCTCTGAGTGGGATTGCAGCTGATGAGAGAGTCCGTCTGCATACATTACTGCTCCCATCCCAGGGTGTAAAAACTATTTGACACAGAGATCATAATTATCCTATATCTCTCTTATGCACTGTGTCTATCAAAACAACTATGTCTGCCTTCAAGCCAGAGGAAGCAGAAACAAGAGAGGATATTTTCTCACAGCGAAGCTCTTTCCCTTTGCTCTGTCTCCGTTGTTTTTTATTAACCTAACATGCCTCCTTAAATGGATTTACAAATAGAATTTTCTTCAGAGAACTCAAAACCGCAGGACCAGGTCAATAACAGCACCCTTCACAAGCCCACATCCAATCCCCCTTCCAAACCTTCTGAAGGAGATCTGGCCGGCCAATCAATGGGCCCCATACTTCAGGTGGTGTTTTGGGAGATGACTGATCAGGGCTTGATATAGGCCGGTGAAGGTCCACGGGGTACTACCCCCTTATCTCACACCAAGACAAGGGGGACCTATACTTCTTGTGCTGTTGTGGTATGGTCTGGCAGATGATGTCCCATTAATTCAACACAGACAGTATGGGCTGTTTAAAGATGGTCTAATGTCTAACTCCTATGGTGTTGGCAATACAAGTCAAGGTGGGGGTGCTTTTATTTGTCCTGTTTCACACATGTGCAACCTGTACAGTGTATGGTGAAATGGAAATGTGTTTTTTGCATGGCACAACACTCTAACCGCTAGGCTACGGCACAGGCTAGGAGTATCATTGTTGACAGTTGAGATACTGTAAGATAGAACAAGGTTTCACAGTGATACAGGGGGGTAAGGGTCTGAAACACAAAGAGTTTGGTCTTAACCTTAACCTCTGTGGTGAAAACATCCCTTGACATCCTATTTTCAATCACTTTTGTAAACACAGAAGACAAACAGGGAAACTATGGATATAACTCCCTCAATGATTGTCGCGCCACTAGAAATCCCTGCACTAGCATGTTTCTTTTAGCCAATACATCCTGACAAAATACACCATATTACTGACGAGAAAAACCCCATAACTGATCCAAATGGTTGCCCAATCAGGTAGGCTAGATGCACTTATTTCTAAATGAATATGCATTCAAAATGCCAGGCTTTTGAGTGGTTATTCAAGTGACATCGGCTATTTACTTCAGTTTACAGCCTAGACTAGAGTTGTTTACTCACTTAAAACAATAATAACATTCTTCATTACATTGTTTTGTTGTAGCCTAGGTAGGATGCATTTATTGACCCTTAAAAACTGAATCAATTGGGTAGCTTCTCAAACTGCATTCCCGGGGACTAGGAGTGCACATAGTGTAGGCTACCTAGGATTAACTGGATACATTTACTCCAGTATTAAGCCTAACATTAAATTCATGAGTTATGGGCTAATATGCATACACTTCCTGCATGTTGGCATTCTTACATCTGCAGGAATTCCTCTTTATACTTCTATTGGTCCATTTTTAAGCTAGGCGGGAGGCGGGTGTGCTCGAGTACATTAGGTAGCGTTAATGCACAATGACGTTGGTGTCCAGCCACCGATAATCCCCACAGAAAGATCAGTTCAGTTTTCTCCAGTACACAGCAGGCGGGAGGCAGGGGTGACACTGTGTGCTAGTTAACTAGCTAACTAGCAAGTTAACACACAGTGTTGCTAACTAGTAGACTAATCTAACTAGCACAAAGTGTCGCCCTAGCCTCCCACCTGTTGTGCTAGAGGGAGGTAGGGGCAACCGGTAGACGGTGTTCTTTGCCTCCATCTGTCAGGCTCTGTTTTCCCGCAGTTGTGTCAATGGGCAGGCGGGTGCGAAGGACACTGTCTACTGGTGTCGCTTCTGTTCGCTAGCAAGGGACTCCTGTAGGCGGGGTGAAAAAAGTATTTTTTGACCCATATTCAAAAGTTTCACACAAGCATGAATATGTCGCGCTTGAGGGGGTCGTTCATGCAACAACCAATGGGATGCTCAAGCAGTGGGGGGGGGGGGGGGGGGGGGGGGGGGTATTCATGAAGGAACCAATGGGGGATCCACACTATTGGCTGCCTCAGCTATTCCTCTTAAATATTGTGGAGTCCCAGGAAAAATGTCAGACTACAAGAGCTTGTTGGAAACTTATTTCGCCACATTGTATAAACTAATCGTCTATTGGAGGAGAGAAGCATGCTTGCTCTTGCTTGCTGAATGTAAAATAGGCTACAGCCTTAAGAACAGGTGTTGAGTTGGAAAGAATGCCTATCTTAACAACGGAATACACCACATGAGTGGCCTGCTAATGTACCTTTCATGACCTTCTAAACTGTAGAGAAAAGACCTAAAATGATCCAAATGGTTGCATAATCATGCCTAGGCTGTAGGTTATGCAGTTATTTTGGCATGAAATAAAGCAGGACATTTGAGCGGTTATTCAAATAAGCCTGCATTACTGCAGTTTACAGCCTATAGACAATAACTGTTTACTCACTTTATAACAATAATATATTCCTCATTGTACTGTGTTGTAGCCCGGGTAGAATAATAATTAAAAAATGTAGGCGTAATCTATAGAGGAGCAAGGGGACCAGAGCCGCAGCCTGAGGAATGCATTACAGATCTGCCATTTCAGAATCTGTTAACTTGTTTTTCTTGCACTTTGACAGGTAAATGTTTAGCCTATAACTCAAATATTTAGCTAATCAATGGCCTAATATTTAGCTAATATTTAGCTTCTTACTTCGATCTTACATCACTAGCCTCTCACTTCCAGCTGTTTCCGTGGGCAACAGGATATAGGCTGCACACAAGCCTCTCTGCAATATACTATTCCTCTTCTCCTGAAATCCCAGGAAAAGCTATGGGTTATGAAAGCTATAGGACATTTATTAAAAAAAAATAAAAAAATAAGCCTTATACTAGGCCTAACAGGCTTATGATTGCTAATTGATTCATGTAAAACAGGCCTACAGGACAGGCCAAATGAACTGTCTGGGAAAGTTGAAGAGAGAAAGTGAGTTGGTGTGATCACTTTTGGCTGGCTATGATAACATTGTTGCACTGATGCATTGTAAATAGTTGCACAGGACAGACAGAGAGATGACCACAGTGGAAAGGAAGACCCAAAGGAATTGTCAACCATTGGAAAAATGGAAATCACTTGCAAACCACTTGAGCTACGAGGCAATGACATGCTGTAAAAGATGTGCAGGCTAAACGGTGTTTGTTGTGGAATTGCTACATTTAAATAAGAGTTACAATATTATTCTTCATTAGGCCTACATGTACTGTATATTGAAGTATTATTTTCAGTTGTCACTATGATAATGAACACACCCTGAAAGCACTGAATGGTCTGGACCAGTATCTCTGTGTTAGAGACCTCATGAATGGTCTGAACCAGTATCTCTGTGTTAAAGACCTCATGAATGGTCTGAACCAGTATCTGTGTGTTAGAGACTTCATGAATGGTCTGAACCAGTGTCTGTGTGTTAGAGACCTCATGAATGGTCTGAACCAGTATCTGTGTGTTAGAGACCTCATGAATGGTCTGAACCAGTATCTGTGTGTTAGAGACCTCATGAGTGGTCTTGTGTTACCGGCTTATTAATAGACAGTGTGCAGTAGCCTAGGATGCGTTGACTGGTTGATTGACAGGTGTAGGACTGTACACACACAGTAAACTTTCCTCTAGTGTGGTTACTCAAACATTTTATAGTTAGTCTATGTAGCCTATAGTTTATCGTTACACTTCTACTTGTTTACTTTTATGCTCAATAAATGGACAGTAGGGAAGTAAAGCAGAAATCGAATCCATCACTTCTGTTTTTTGGCTGTGCCCATTGCAACGTTCGAAAACATCAGTGCTAACATTGAGCCTGTAGATTGTTAAAGGGATTGAGTGCTTGGTTTAGGCCTACTCTGTGCTACAATGGGTGGATGTAAAAGCTACTGTACTTTTCATTTTCATTAAAGCACTGACCTTTATCGCAGAGGCTAAAACACTGAGCTCCAATTCCCAAATATACATATTAATAATAGTCATCTTAAGGTCAAGGATTGATAATCCTTCAGCGAAGTCCATTCTTGAACATTAAATTAAACTCTCAGGATATTGGCGGTCTCTTGATGATTTCCGATGGTAAGTCAAAGGTTATTGAACCCTGTCAGTCCTGAATGGAAATGCAAAGCGTTAAATCATGGTACTGAGCAGCTAAATTAAGTATCTTTAGGCTAGGCTAATGCTACACTGCAGTAAAATGTTATTGTGGAGAGAGTGAATGGGTCTGTGTTGTGAGTAGGTCCTATTCACCCATGCTTCGCTTACCAATGATCTGCAGGCTTTAAATGGATTAGAGCTGTTAGTCCTGAATAGATGACTGTTATAGATGAATGTATGGTATTTTTTTATGTTGAAATGAAATATACTGTTCACATTGTGTATTAATGACAGATTGCTTCACTGAAACTTGTGATATGGTTCGCCTCTGCAGTTCTTTTTTTAAGTCTAGCCCCCTTTCAGCGCTGAAAGGTGAACAATAATAGGTCTTATAAAATCATTTTAAATGGACAATAGATTAAGGGATTTCCATTGTGCAGAAGCTGTTATGTTCACAGTGTTTTATTATATATTTTTTTACCTTTATTTAACTAGGCAAGTCAGTTAAGAACAAATACTTATTTGCAATGCCTAGTGGTTAGAGCGTTGGACTAGTAACCGGAAGGTTGCAAGTTTAAATCCCCGAGCTGACAAGGTACAAATCTGTCGTTCTGCCCCTGAACAGGCAGTTAACCCACTGTTCCTAGGCCATCATTGAAAATAAGAATTTGTTCTTAACTGACTTGCCTAGTTAAATAAAGGTAAAATAAAAAATAAAAAAATAAAATGACGGCCTGGCAAAAGGCCTGCGGGGACGGGGGCTGGGATTAAAAATACAAATCAATTCAATTTAAATATAGGACAAAACACACAAGAGAGACAACACAACACTACATAAAGAGAGACCTAAGACAACAACATAGCATGGCGGCAACACATGACAACGCAGCATGGTAGCAACACAACATGACAACAGCATGGCAGCAGCACAACATGGTAGCATTGCAAAACAGGGTACAAACATTATTGGGCACAGACAATAGCACAAAGGGAAAGAAGGTAGAGACAACAATACATCATGCTAAGAAGCCACAACGGTCAGTAAGAATGTCCATGATTGAGTCTTTGTATGAAGAGATTGAGATAAAACTGTCCAGTTTGAGTGTTTGTTGCAGCTCGTTCCAGTGGCTAACTGTAGCGGACTGAAAAGATGAGCGCCCCAGGGATGTGTGTGCTTTGGGGACCTTTAACAGGATGTGACTGGCGGAATGGGTGTTGTATGTGGAGGATGAGGGCTGCAGTAGATATGTCAGATAAGAGGGAGTGAGGCCTAAGAGGGTTTTATGAATAAGCATCACCCAGTGGATCTTGCAATGGGTATACAGAGATGACCAGTTTACAGAAAAGTATAGAGTGCAGTGATGTGATGTGTCCTATAAGGAGCATTGGTGGCAAATTTGATAGCTGAATGGTAAAGAACATCCAGCCACTCGAGAGCACCCTTACTTGCCTATCTATAAATTACGTCTCCATGATCTAGCAGGGTAGGATGGTCATCTGAATCATGACCTTTGTTTTGGAGGTGTTCAGAACAAGGTTAAGGACAGACAGCGAAAGCTTGTTGGACACTAAGAAAGCTTTATTGTAGAGCGTTTAACACAAAATCCGGTGAGAGGCCAGCTGAGTATAAGACTGTATCATCTGCATATAAATGGATGAGTGAGCTTCCTACTGCCTGAGCTATATTGTAGGTGTAAATTTAGAAGAGCATGGGGCCTAGGATCGAGCCGTGGGGTACACCTTTGGTGACAGGCAGTGGCTGAGACAACAGATGTTCTGACTTTATACACTGCACTCTTTGAGAGAGGTAGTTAGCCATAGTCACCAATACTCCTTAGCCAGCCCACAAGAATGGAATAATGTACTGTATCAAAAGCTTTGGCCAAGTCAATAAAAATAGCACCACAACATTGCTTAGAATCAAGGGAAATGGTGACATCACTGAGGATCATTAAGGATGCAGTGACACATCCATAACCTGAGCGGAAACCAGAGAGAATACTATAGACATAAAGAAAGCCAGTCAGTTGATGATTGACAAGTTTTTCCAACACTTTTGATAAACAGGGCAAAATAGAAACAGGCCAATAACAGTTAGGATAAGTTTGACCTCCCCCTTTAAATAAAGGATGAACCGTGGCTGCCTTCCAAGCAATGGGACAGGTTAAAAATGTCAGACATAGGCTTGGCGATTGTAGGGGCAGCCACCTTAAAGGAGAAAGGGTCTAAACCATCTCACCCAGATAGTTCCTTGGGGCCAAGTTTAAGGAGCTCCTTTAGCACTTCGGACTCAGTAACCACCTGCAGGGAGAATGTTTGTAGTGGGTCAGGGGAAAAAGATGCGACTAGCCCCGATGAGGAAATGTTGGACGGACAAGGAGGCATGGCTGAGTCAAATAGGAAGCCTGACTTAATGAAGTGGTGATTAAAAAGCTCAGCCATGTGCTTTTTGTCAGTAACAACCATATCATCAACTTTAAGGGACATGGGCAGCTGTGAGGAGGGTTTATTCTCCAGGTCTTTAACCGTTTTCCAGAACTTCTTGGAGTTAGACCCACAGAGAGAGAACTGCTCCTTAAAGTAACTAACTTTGGCCTTCCGGATAGCCTGAGTACAATTATTTCTCATTTGCTTGAACGAGAGCCAGTCAGCCTGATTATGCGTGTGCCGAGCCTTTCGCCAAACGCAATTCTTGAGGTGGAGTAACTCTGCAGAAAATCCAGGCTTTTTTACGAGAGCAGAAATCAGTGAAACAGGTGTCAGAGCACAAGTCAGAATTGGGGCTAGCAACAGTAGATGGGCCAGGGTGTACATGCACATTTCCAAATATCATCAACAGTAACCAAGGTACGGCAGAGGACAGGGAGAGCTCTGCAGTGTTAATTTATGACATTTGATTGTGCATTATATAGCAACAAGACCATATTATAAAGCAATTTCATCAGGTAACATGAACACAAGGCCGGCGGAGGCCAAAAGTCTGTGTAACCAGTAGAGAGTCAGAGTCCCGAGTGTGGGAACAAACATAGTCTGTCCCATGGTTGGGTAAACAAGAAAGTTCATAGTCAACAAAGTATGCAGGAGTCATGACGAAAATAGCAAAATAGCAAAATGCACAAGAAATAAATTAATCGACTTGGGGCTAGCCATTGTAAGTTCAGAGTCACTCGCCCCAACAGTGCCTGTGTGCTGGAGGTGAGTGAAAGCACGGGAGATAGAGGGGAGTGTGTTGGGGGAGACAACCAGGGCAGAAGGTGAACTGATCACCAGGTGTCACACCCACTTGGGAGAAGCTTTTATTTCTGGAGGCAGATTTCTTGTAGAAAATGCCAGTGGATGGTCTCTGAACAGCAGGAGGGGGTTTCAAGGCCTCTGGATCTGGGTGGGGTAGCCTGACATTTGTTGTGCTCAAAGGCTTCGACACCTCTCACTTCACACCTTAGTGCTAATTGAAGTTGTATCTGGTCTGTCTGGTCGGTCTCCAGGTAATTTTGTCCAAAATTAGGTTGTAGGTTTGGAGTTATCATCTGGAGTGAAGGGTATCTTCTCTCTATGGCACATCCTTGGTGGTAACAGTCTTCAACAGTGCACTTACTGAGATGAGCACTATGCAAAAATTGAGCATGTGACACATTGAGCCCATGAACAGCTTATTATCAAGTACTGTAGTGAACTGAGTTTTTTTAATGAATCATACTGGCTATTTATTGTATGTTGGTATGCAGGGTTGGGTAGGTTACTTTCTAAATGTAATTCGTTACAGTTACTAGTTACCTGTCCAAAATTATAATCAGTAACGTAATGTTTTGATTACCCAAACTCGGTGACGTAACCTGATTACTTTCCCCTTAGAAGGCATTAGAAGAATACAAAAAGGATCCATCAAAGGCATATGGTGTGCCATTATAGTGGTTTCTGAATTATGGTCAGACTCTCTCAGGAACGAACTTAAATTTGCACCTTTTTTCAATGCTGAATTGATAGTCATTGAGAAAACAGAGAGATGTCATCATGTATTTTTTCGCAAACATCCTTTCTGAATTGAAAGGTAATCCAAGAAACAATCATTACGCTTTTCAAAAGGATCTGCAATCTGATTTCAACATGCAACCGATTACAGTACAAATAATAATAATGTAATCGGATTACATGTAACAGATTACATGTGATCAGTTACTCCCCAACCCTGTTGGTATATTTGCTTTTTGTTGTAAACAGTGTAGCACCACAATACATTAGCAGTAATGAACTGTCTTCAGACAATGATCAATGCCAGTCTACAGTAGCAGGGCATTAATGTGGGTGATAACAGTCTTGCGGTCAGGCTTCTTACTGTCGTCCACCTTCCCTGTCACTACCACCACACTCCCTACATAATCTGCAGTTTCTCTTTCTCATCAATCTTCTTCCTTAATTAGCCAAGTCAGATGAGGCTAATGGCTCTTTATGAACTACAAGGTTGTCATTGAGCCCCCCCCCACCACAACATGCTCTCCCCCACTTCCATACAAATTAGTAATTATGGTTACAGCTGAATGGCTTATAGGGTTGATTTATCTTGGAGATGAGGTCAGAGAAGAAGTGAAATAGTACAATGTCTGGAAGTTCTCCTCTCATTTTCTTAGATTTCCCTTTGGACAGTCTGATGATCAATGGTAAAATAGTATGACATTTGGGAAGTTTGCAGTCCTCTCCATTTTCTTAGAATTTCAGATGAATCTTTGTCTTATGCAAATAGTAAGAGTGTCAGTGTGTACCGTTCGTAGTGTGCAGCGGTACCGTACCGTGGTTGGGGTGTTCATTATTGTGTTTCAGACATACCACCTGCCTGCCAGGTGATGTGGTTGAGTGGACTCAGAGGCAGCTGTGCCGCCCTTGGTACAATGGTACAGTCTTGGGCAACTCAAAGAAGTTTCATTAATTCATAAGTACACAATCCAGGCACGCCACTCCAGACAGGCAAAATGTAAAAAACTATGCAACCTTGGTTTTCCAATTCCTTGATTTGCAGCAGCCCTCTTCAATTTGTTAAAGTCTTCAAGGGGCCAAAATTAAGCAGATGATTTTTGTGTTAGTGCCATCACTCAATTAAAAGGGAAAAATCTCCTATGGACCTTGGGAGAATTTGTGAAGGGTATTGAACAAAGCCTATAATGAAGGTAACCAATCTGTCCGACACAATTAAACAGTATAAAATGTATCTCTTCTCTGCCCCCCCTTCTTCCTCACAATGCACTCCTTTACGGTCGCATGGTTAGCATCACAATAAAGCCTTTTAATTGACATATTAAATAAGGAAATCAGGAGAAAAAACAGGAGTCTCAGAGGAGTATGTTTTATGTTTGGCTGGGCCTTGATGCAGTAGCACTGTTCTCCTAATCAGATACTGTATGAATGCATGACTGGGAGAGAGGGGCCCCTCTAATTGGCTGTGTGTGTGTGTGTGTGTGTGTGTGTGTGTGTGTGTGTGTGTGTGTGTGTGTGTGTGTGTGTGTGTGTGTGTGTGTGTGTGTGCGCATGCTTGTTTATGTGTGTGTGTGTTTGTCTGCCAATGGCTCTGCCTCCTTCAAGGACCTGGCAGCATCCCATTGGTATTCACCCAGGGTCACGGTGTGCTGTTCTAAAATTGACGCACCACACCATTAGGGAGAGACCCCGGACCCCTCCATTTCCTTAACAAGGGGGACTCTCTCTCTACACTGGGCTGGACTTGATCCTCCCGAGGCATGTCAAATGTCCCCAGAGCCCCTTTACAGCAAAGACAACTTGAAAAATGTTTGCTGCTAATGTCTTGATATGTAACATACAGAAGTATTTCATTCCAATAATCGTTGTTTTGTAACTGACCCTGTATCGTTTTGTAACAGATGGATTATTAAGTTTTTTATCTATTTAATTGGCTTAATCTATTTTAATCTGTAATTGGAAACTTCGGATGCAACCCCTTTTAATGTTTTCGCTCTGTGTTCAATCTTTTATGAAAAATAAGTCAAATCATCAGATTTCAGTTAATTATTGATATTATCCCATTTTAACTTATCAGTTTAATTGGACTGAAATGTTCTCCGCTTTCTAAATCAAAATGGCTCAAAGTACAGTATCAGGGTATCACAGATATGGTTATACATTTGTCGCTTAATCAGAATTGGAAATACATATTCTCATCCACAGATACATGTTATAACTGAGACACAGGGGATCTAAACTAAACCATAACTCAATCAACAGGTGTACACATGAAACAGAATACAAACAGTACTCATATCACTACTAACCTGTCTGCAGAGCAATTACATAATCACATATAAGCTTTATTTGAACAAAACACCTCATGAGATTCACAGTAGCACAAGGACTGAAATGACAACCCATGGAATCTGTTCTCATCTATATTTAATTTCTACAAATGTGAAAAATGATGCCATGCCATTGTTCTACTGAACTGTCTGCCATGTCATTGTTCTACGGAAATGTTTAGCATGCCATTGTTCTACTGAAATGTTTAGCATGCCATTGTTCTACTGAAATGTTTAGCATGCCACTGTTCTACTGAAATGTTTAGCATGCCATTGTTCTACTGAAATGTTTAGCATGCTATTGCTCTACTGAAGTGGTCTGCGATATCGCTATATTCTTTAAGTATTCAGCAGTGTTAGACAAGTGATTCTGTCCAGCAGTAAAACATCACAATTACACCACAGGAGAAGTGCATCAACTACCTATTAGGACAAGTGCCCTAATATACTACTATTCACTCTTAGAAAAAAAGGTGCTATCTAGAACCTAAAAGGGTTCTTCGGCTGTCCCCATAGGAGAACCCTTTGAAGAACCCTTTTTGAGCAGGTGAGTAGGTCCTATTCACCCATGCTTCTCTTACCAATGATCTGCAGGTTTTAAAGCATAAAGCTAAAAGTTAGCAGACAGAATTGCAGAACAGACGAGTACTTTGATCTTATTTCCAATATAGTTCTCCTCTTATAGTTCACCCTATTGGGTTCCATGTAGAAGCCTTTCCCCAGAGGTTTCTACATGGAACCCAAAAGGGTTCTCCTATGACAGCTGAAGAACCCTTTTTTCTAAGAGTGTATGTCATCCGTGTTCCCCAGTTCTGCTATAAGAGGAGAACTATATTCTTCATTGGAAATAAGCTTTATGCTTTTAACCTCTGCGCACGGAACCCGGTAGCGGGCTGAAATTCCACAACATACGGTGATCGCTACATAAATAGTCATATTAAACATTCATGGAAATAAAAGTGTCTCACATGTATCGAAAGCCTAGAATCTTACTAATCCAACTGCGTTGTCAGATTTAAAAAAGCATTTACTGCGAAAGAATACGATGCGATTATCTGAGGATAGAGCCCCATAAAAAAATACTATATTAACCAGCACAGGCTAACAAAATCACAAACTGCAATAAAATAAATTGTTTACCTTTGACGATATTCCTCTGTTTGCAATCCCAAAGCTCATTGTTACACAATGAATGATATTTTGTTTGATAAAATCCATTTTTATAGCCTAACACGAAACATTTTGTGAACCGCTTGTGTCGTGAATTCCGTCTCATTCCATTTTCGACGACACATTCGATGTAAATACACACACAAAACGTGACTTTTCCAGTCATGTTTGGTTTCATTGCAATCAACTGGTTTGTTTGTAACACAACCAAACCTGATGGGCCATTTCGCAGGACGTATTGACTGAAAGAAACCGATTTGAAGACAACATGTAATGACATCACTGTGCACCAATGATATGACCACTGTTTCGTTGATTGACTGTATTTTAACCCAATGACCACTGATCGTCTTGAAATCTAGCTGGGTAGATGGCCAATGAGCTGAGAAAAACTGCAATATGCAATGGTTATGTGTTGGAAGACCAGCCCATGTAGTAAACTCCGGGGTAAAGAGAGTCATTCGCTATTGAAGTTTTATACCGGAAGGAGCTACGCATGTTACGCACAGCGTTGTTTTGGTAAACGCGCAGATTCAGCTGTTTATATACAGTATCAATCAGTATGGCGACTAAGTCAGGGAAAGCTAAATCGAAGTCTAGATATACAGGTGTACACTCAATTTTAGAGACAATTGTGAAACATAGAATGCCCACTCAGATCACACCCTGACCAATCAAAACATAGAAAATTGGTCAGGGCGTGACAGTACCCCCCCCCCAAGGTGCGGACTCCGGCCGCAAAACCTGAACCTATAGGGGAGGGTCTGGGTGGGCATCTGTCGTCCCTAAATAGGTTACCCACCACAATGATAACATGGGACAGAGGGACAGCTCGGGACAGAGGTAACTCGGGACAGATGGGTAGCTCAGCACTGAGATAATATACAGTATCAATCATATCTGGAAGAGTCTGGTCGACTGGCAGATCTGGTCGACTGGCAGATCTGGAAGAGTCTGGTCGACTGGCAGATCTGGAAGAGTCTGGTCGACTGGCAGATCTGGAAGAGTCTGGTCGACTGGCAGATCTGGAAGAGTCTGGACGACTGGCAGATCTGATGACTGGTAGCTCTGGCTGCTCCATGCTGACTGGCTGCTCCAAAAGTGATATACAGGTGTACACTCAATTTTAGAATAAATTCCTTGATTTGTAGAGAAGGAAGGCTCTAACAGCGCTAAACAGGCGGGAGACTCCGACAGCGCTGGAGTTGTAGGACGATTCATTTAGCGATTCCCAAGTGGAGGAATATTTTTTGAACGGAGGGGACATGTTTTGGACTGGTAAGTTCTCCTCATGCTAATGCCCTTGTTTGAAATGAATAATCTAAAATATTATTTGTGATTTTTATTTATTTTAGAAGCAATATATAAACATGTAATGTAAATTAAATGTGAGATGCATGTGTCTGCCGCCCCACCCCAACCCACATGAAATAGCCTATTTGAGGCTGTTGAGGGGAGGGCAGGCCCACAACAATGACCAAAGTGAAATGGAGACAGTAGATACAGCTGGTCTGTTGTAATATAATAAAGACAGTAGATCTAGCTGGTCTGTCATAATATAATAAAGACAGTAGATCTAGCTGGTCTGTCATAATATAATAAAGACAGTAGATCTAGCTGAAATGTCATAATATAAAAGAGACAGTAGATCCAGCAGGTCTATAATAATATGTTCAACTTTATGTTCCCTGTACTATATATATAGTGCCTTGCGATAGTATTCGGCCCCTTTGAACTTTGCGACCTTTTGCCACATTTCAGGCTTCAAACATAAAGATATAAAACTGTATTTTTTTGTGAAGAATCAACAACAAGTGGGACACAATCATGAAGTGGAACGACATTTATTGGATATTTCAAACTTTTTTAACAAATCAAAAACTGAAAAATTGGGCGTGCAAAATTATTCAGCCCCCTTAAGTTAATACTTTGTAGCGCCACCTTTTTCTGCGATTACAGCTGTAAGTCACTTGGGGTATGTCTCTATCAGTTTTGCACATCGAGAGACTGAAATTTTTTCCCATTCCTCCTTGCAAAACAGCTCGAGCTCAGTGAGGTTGGATGGAGAGCATTTGTGAACAGCAGTTTTCAGTTCTTTCCACAGATTCTCGATTGGATTCAGGTCTGGACTTTGACTTGGCCATTCTAACACCTGGATATGTTTATTTTTGAACCATTCCATTGTAGATTTTGCTTTATGTTTTGGATCATTGTCTTGTTGGAAGACAAATCTCCGTCCCAGTCTCAGGTCTTTTGCAGACTTCATCAGGTTTTCTTCCAGAATGGTCCTGTATTTGGCTCCATCAATCATCCCATCAATTTTAACCATCTTCCCTGTCCCTGCTGAAGAAAAGCAGGCCCAAACCATGATGCTGCCACCACCATGTTTGACAGTGGGGATGGTGTGTTCAGCTGTGTTGCTTTTACGCCAAACATAACGTTTTGCATTGTTGCCAAAAAGTTAAATTTTGGTTTCATCTGACCAGAGCACCTTCTTCCACATGTTTGGTGTGTCTCCCAGGTGGCTTGTGGAAAACTTTAAACGACACTTTTTATGGATATCTTTAAGAAATGGCTTTCTTCTTGCCACTCTTCCATAAAGGCCAGATTTGTGCAAAATACGACTGATTGTTGTCCTATGGACAGAGTCTCCCACCTCAGCTGTAGATCTCTGCAGTTCATCCAGAGTGATCATGGGCCTCTTGGCTGCATCTCTGATCAGTCTTCTCCTTGTATGAGCTGAAAGTTTAGAGGGACGGCCAGGTCTTGGTAGATTTGCAGTGGTCTGATACTCCTTCAATTTTAATATTATCGCTTGCACAGTGCTCCTTGGGATGTTTAAAGCTTGGGAAATCTTTTTGTATCTAAATCCGGCTTTAAACTTCTTCACAACAGTATCTCGGACCTGCCTGGTGTGTTCCTTGTTCTTCATGATGCTCTCTGCTCTTTTAACGGACCTCTGAGACTATCACAGTGCAGGTGTATTTATACGGAGACTTGATTACACACAAGTGGATTGTATTTATCATCATTAGTCATTTAGGTCAACATTGGATCATTCAGAGATCCTCACTGAACTTCTGGAGAGAGTTTGTTGCACTGAAAGTAAAGGGGCTGAATAATTTTGCACGCCCAATTTTTCAGTTTTTGATTTGTTAAAAAAGTTTGAAATATCCAATAAATGTCGTTCCACTTCATGATTGTGTCCCACTTGTTGTTGATTCTTCACAAAAAAATACAGTTTTATATCTTTATGTTTGAAGCCTGAAATGTGGCAAAAGGTCTCAAAGTTCAAGGGGGCCGAATACTTTCGCAAGGCACTGTATATATATCTGTTTATTATACCTGTTGATACTCACTTTACAGCAGAAAGAGACTGCTATGGCACCTGGCATCAGCAGCACAATATTGTGTAGAGCTTTGGCCCTGTCCGGGGGTCTCATCGGATGGGGCCACGGTGTCTCCTGACCCTTCCTGACTCAGCCTCCAGTATTTATGCTGCAGTAGTTTATGTGTCGGTGGCTATGGTCAGTTTGTTATATCTGGAGTACTTATTCTGTCTTAAGTATGCTCTCTCTAATTCTCTCTTTCTCTCTCTCGGAGGACCTGAGCCCTAGGACCATGCGTCAGGGCTACCTGGCATGATGACTCCTTGCTGTCCCTAGTCCACCTGGCCTTGCTGCTGTTCCAGTTTCAACTGTTCTGCCTGCGGCTATGGAATTCTGAAACTTTGCACAAGTACTGTTGCCCTCTTATGTTTTTCACTGAAATTGTCCCCATCATCCTATCTGAATGTTTGTTTTATCTTGTTCATTTTAAAGATGATGATACAACAATAAAAAAACAAATGTATGTTTTTTTCATTGTATTTTCTAAACCAGTTCTATTGTGTTATATTCTCCTACATTCAATTCACATTTACACAAACTTCAGAGTGTTTTCTTTCAAATGGTACCAAGAATATGCATATCCTTGGTTCTGTGCCTGAACTACAGTCAGTTAGATTTGGGTATGTCTTCAGGCGGAAATTGAAAAAAGTAGGGGGTAGCTCTAAGAGGATATTATTAAATGGGATCGGTGTCCCTATAAAGGGACAGTTGTTGCTAACGTGCGCTAATGTGACTAGAATGATGTTGTAAGTAACATCCAATTTTCCAGGACATAGACATGTGTTATATGTGCAGAAAACTTAAATTCTAGTTAATCTAACTCCACATTCCAATTTACAGTAGCCATTGCAGTGAAAAAATACAAAGCACATTCACCTCTGAAGGGAAATAAGGTACTTACGTTCAGTAATCTTGCTCTGATTTGTCATACTGAGGGTCCCAGAGATAAAAATGTATCATCGTTTTGTTTGATAAAATACATTTTTATATTCAAATGTGGGAACTGGGTTCTAAAAAGGGTACGATCCTTAAGAGTTTCATGCGCTTTACAATCTTCTCAGCTTATGATTTATGCATGTGTCACAATAGCAGGCAACATTCTCTCACGTTGCTATTGTAATAATAGCCCAACACTGATAGAGCCCGCATGCATCTAAAGGATGCAAACGCCTACTGTCTGTCATACAATAGTCTTTGTGGTAACACTTGACCTGCTTCTTTGTATCTTGGTGCATTACGGTATTCTGATGAAATGTGTTTAAATTGTTTATACACTTCTCAAAGGCACTGGCTTTATTGCAGCTGAACTCAACAGAAGGCATGCCGTTAGAGCTGCTGGCAGGAATATTAAGTGAACCAGTCGTAGCAATATGGATTATAAATGAGGTTATTTTGCACTGCAGAGCTCTGCAAACCGACGCAAAGACTTCTCTCTTTGTAATAAATCATTCCCGTTCAGACAGCCTTGTACACTTAGGGCATTGTTTAATACTATCTGCAAAGGAGAGAAAACATTGCAGAAAATGTGTTATGGTAGGGAATGGATGATCTGATTATGAAAGATGGAATAAACACTGATTATACAAAACCTGCTCTTTCCATGACACAGACTGACCAGATGAATCCACATAAAAGCTATGATCCCTTATTGATGTCCCTTGTTACAGGGCAACTAGCGGCCTGCAGCCTACCTTTGTAGGCTCACGGAACTCAGTTGGGGTCTCAATTTACAAGGTGCAATTTATAAATTTGGTTGTGCATCAACATTCACTCAATTAGCCCATGCCAGCATTTTTTTGGGGGGGAGTGGTAAGTTAGTCTAGCAGCCAGCTATCTAAACTTGTAGTAAGCATGTTGAAATTACTGGTTTTTACTGGGTTTTAGTTGCCAGGCACACCGGTTTGTGTCTAGAACTGCATTGCTGCTGGGTATTTCACACTCAACAGTTTCCTGTGTGTATAAAGAATGGTCCACCACCCAAACGACATCCAGGCAACTTCACACAACTGTAGGAAGCAAGCATTGGAGTCATGAAGCATCCCTGTGGAACACTTTCGACACCTTGTAGTGTCCGTGCCCCGACGAATTGATGATTTTCTGGGGTGCAACTCGATATTAGGAAGGTGTGTTTGTATACTCAGTGTATTTGATTTATTGATACTAATAAACTTGCAGGAAAATGTTGCATAGTGTCACGGGAGTCATAACAAAAAAGGAATCTGGAGAGAAATCCCTCGCAAGCCGTAAATGTAGCAGAGTAAGATTTTCTGGAATAGCATTTTTGTCCCTCTCCACCCCTTTCAATAAAACAACATGAACATGCTATTTATTTGTCAGTGCTGCTTGTGAGAGAAATATTTTGTCAGAGAACCTGAGATGCAGAGGCCAAAAGATGATGTGACATTTTTCTCTCAGCAAACCTTCTCATCCTATGCAGTTGTGTATTATTGGTAGAAATAAGCCTAAAGGTTAGAATAACTTTTTACACAAAAAACACATTTAAAAAAAAAAAAGATTTCCCCTTTATTTAACCAAGTAAGCTAGTTGAGAACAAGTTCTTATTTACAACTGTGACCTGGCCAGGATAAAGCAAAGCAGTGCGACACAAACAACAACACAGAGTTACACATGGAATAAACAAGTGTACAGTCAATATACAGTGTGTGCAAATGGTGTGAGGAGGCAAGGCAGTAAATAGGCCATAGCAGCGAAGTAATTACAATTTAGCAAATTAACACTGGACTGATGGATGAGCAGATGGTGATGTGCAAGTAGAAATACTGGTGTGCAAAAGAGCAGAAAACTAAATAAAAACCATATGGGGATGCGGTAGGTAGATTGGGTGGGATATTTACAGATGGTTATAGGGTTTATTGGATAAACCTCTTTCACTGTGTTCTGTTTGTCTCTGTACAAAGTTGACCAGCAGCTAAAATCTGTTATACAGACTAGATAAAATGCTGTATTGTCATTCTGCCTATACCTGCAGCATTAAATCAGATACACCACAAAATACTCATGTCTTATGCATAAAATATCAATGTCAGTGGTCAGAACTTAGGAAGCCTTGAGTGATTCATAGAATCATCATGGATAAAGCTACTATACCGTAGCATTAATGCTTTTATGATTAGACAGGACAGCACAGATCTTGTAGAGTACGATGAGGATGAATGGTCCTTGCTATCCGGGATCTTTGGAACGTCCCTACCCCATTGAAGTTGATCTTAAGATAAGGGTTAAGTTTAGGGTTAGCGTTAGGGTTAGGTAAGGGTTATGGTTAAGGTTATGGTTAGGTTTTAGGGTTGGGACGTCCCAAGGATGAAAAGCACTAACCGAATTCTAATTGCTCTAATACCCGGGAGATGAGATTTGCACCATGATGCATTGTGGGAAATGAAAGTTGGCATCAAAAGGAGGCCAAATCAGTAGGATTTAGCACAAGTGAACCATTAGGGCTTGGTGACTCATTATTCTCACAGCGCTACACTACCTCTTACAGTATCTCTCCATATCGCTCCATGCAGTGTGATATACTCCAACAGCAATACAGAGACAGATATGAGTGAGCCGCAATGCAGACTCCACTGACTAGGACTAGCGTCATGATCAAAGATATTCACTGCTGCCATATGTTCTAGACCTACATGCACTAGTGTATGAAATGTAATTTCATGCAATTTGACCTTGTTTGAATACAGCGTTCGTTTTTCAGTGATAATGGCTGAGACATTTCTTGCTGTGTTGTATGAATGGTAGAAAGAATGACAGGATTGTAATGCTGAATTATGCAAGGTTACAGTGTAAGTGTACAAGAGTTTTACAAAACATGTTGAATTCAGTTATCAGTTGCACAGTATGTTTGCAAATTGCTCTAACAGTGATAGTTATGTTAGAAGACATTACAAAGGGGTATTAAAAAAACATTTTAAAACAATTACAGTAAATACTGGTAAACCGATTATTACAGAATCTCCAAGGCAGTCAAGAGTAATATTGTTTAATCATTAGCTGTTCTTTAAACAGTTGTGATACTGTTGTACCATTTGGTCACATGAGAGTGTCCTCTTCTACGGCTTATGAAACAGACCCTTTTCAAGTTCTTTCTTTTGAGGAATGTTTTCTCTCCATATAAAATTCTCTCACAATCAATGTAATATTGCTCCATTTCTCAGAGCAGGCAAAATGTTGGTGCAATATATGGCTATATCTCTCACTATAAGAGAATAAAACCCTTAATTTAGACAGCAATAAAACCAATGGGCTTAGAGAAACTGATTCTTTCCAGGACATTAATCATGAAAATTTAATGGATATCAAATATTTAATACAGTAGAATGTACAACTTGTATTACTAGGGCTTTCTTCAAATCGATCATGTAGGGGGGGAAATCCATAATTAAAATGATGCTAGCTAGAACAAATCATTAAGATGTATTTTTTTTCCCTTCTCCCTCCTTCTGAAATGTTAAATATACAGGTATACCCTGCTAGTGATGTATAGGCTATTAAAGGCTGAAATAAATTATTACTGTTTCTTATATAAATGACTGCTTCATTATATTATAGATAGAAAAGTATGCAATATTTCAAGTGCAATTGGGCCTCAGCTTTGGCCTCTGAAACATTTATTATGTTTAGACAAAATGTTAACATTGGAGTTGAAACAGGCTACATAAAATCTCTCATATTTAGACGCCATATTTAGTTCTGTGTCCATATTTCTAACTCTTACAGTATAAGAACTCTCTTTACTGCTATCGATTGGTGATGTCTGCACATAATGTTTTTGTCATTCATTGCAAAACATGTTGTTCCTCATCGCTCACTAGAGCCACAGAGCATGGCTTGAGATTTGTGTGGTGAAAATGGCCTCTGAACCTTGGAAACCCAGATTAATAGCTGCACATAGATGAGGACACTGTGAACCTGTGGCGGCTCTAAAACCGTATAACCTGTCGACCAGCTGTCAAATGCGTTACCATGAGTGTCAGATAAACTGACACGTGTCAACCAGTATACTTACTAATTCCACACACACACAAGCGCACATCTCTCTCTCTCTCTCTCTCTCATTCTCTCTCTCACTCTCTCTGTCTTTGACTGAATGTGTAGAACTAGAACAATATTCAAAATTCTTCAAGTTGGCCCAACTGTCTAGATACATGTCGCTGGCCCAATCAGCGATGGGAGGCCTGTGTGTGTGTGTGTGTGTGTGTGTGTGTGTGTGTGTGTGTGTGTGTGTGTGTGTGTGTGTGTGTGTGTGTGTGTGTGTGTGTGTGTGTGTGTGTGTGTGTGTGTGTGTGTGTGTGTGTGTGAGACAGGTTTACCACTTTGTGTGTGAAACCTATCAATGACCATTAATCTGCACCTCGAGCTCGGACTATACTCCAATGTCACTTGACAGAATTCCCCCTTCAGTAGTAGAATATGTCATGTTGTGATCAAGAGTCTATCTATCTTTCTATCAGAGCTATAACTTGCCATTTGGTCCAAGATTTAATGTAGGAATCAAGGTGGCTCTTGTCTTGGTAGACAAGAGGTAACTATTACAGTAACATTGGAGTACAGAGAGCCATACCTTCTGGCCCTGTGATACTGTAGGAACTTAGGCCAACTTCCTCCGTTCATCCACAGATACCTTCCCCCACTCCTTCCATCTCAGTGGCTTTGATCACCTGATGTACTCCTGAAAGCCCAATACTTCAAACAGAGAGAGAGGAGGACTCCAAGCTAGCATATCAGGGCAAGGTGTTCATGCTTCTATGTGAGCAGCAGCAGCAGCTATTTTTGCCCTCCTTCCATCATATGATTGATTAAAAAAGAGAGATCAATACTTGTAATTACTGTAAATAATGTATTATATATTGTGCTGCCTGTGTTTTGGGATCTGAGTGTCATTGCCGCTTCAAGACAGAGTGCAGCTATTCTGTGTAATTAGTGTGGACGGATTCCCTCACATTGTAGGTACACAGAGCAGTATGGAGGCAATTATTCATGTAGCAGGACTATAAAGGCATCATATATGGAGTGTATTAAACAGTTACCAGTGTAGAATTGTTTTCACCATACTACTGTGTTCTTCATAAGCATTGAAAGGTTTTTAGGCCTGTGTAATTCCAACTACGAAGCTAACGAATATTGACAGTGAATAGTTTTGCCCCATGAAATATTACGTTGAGTCTAAATGACAAACGGCAAAAAGAGATTCCAGATCATGGAATTTTGCCAAATTTGATCCTTCAAACCAGCTGAAGTTGACGTTTCAGCTACTTTACAGTACAGGGTATCAACAATGCATAGAGGCTGAGCACAAATGGACAATATAAAGGATGCTTTTACATCACTGTTGAAAGACTGTACATAACCTCCCACAGCTAACAATCCATTACACATGAGCGTGAAGTTTACCCAAAACTTGCACCCAAAGATGTTGCCATATGAAGCAGTGAAGAGGTGAGTCCTTGGAGCAGTCAAAGTTTCACAGTCCAGAGTGATAAGGTGGTCTGCAGTGTTTTACTGATTCACCGTACCCTCCTGCGTCATTTATAAATGTTTACCCAGCATTAAATATGCTCCAGCACTGCTGTTTAGGAGCCTAACATCAGTGCGGCAACGAGAGGGCTCCCGTAACATGAACCCAAAGTTCACTATAACATTAATAATGTTCCCGGGAGGTCCGTGGGGCGACGCACAATTGGCCTAGCGTCGCCCGGGTTAGGGAGGGCTTGGTCGGTAGGGGTGTCCTTGTCTCATCGCGCACCAGCGACTCCTGTGGCGGGCTGGGCGCAGTGTACGCTATCAAAGGTGGCCAGGTGCACGGTGTTTCCTCCGGCGCATTGGTGCGGCTGGCTTCCGGGTTGGATGTGCCCTGTGTTAAAGAAGCAGCGGCTTGGTTGGTTGTGTATCGGAGGACGCATGACTTTCAACCTTCGTCTCTCCCGAGCCCGTACAGGAGTTGTAGCGATGAGACAAGATAGTAGCTACTACAACAATTGGATACTATGAAATTGGGGAGAAAAAGGGGTAAAATTAAAAACACACAAACAGATTGTTATAGGACACACACATGCACTCACGGACTTAAGGACGTTGAATGGGAATGACTATGCAGTTAGTCTTTGGGCTCAGTTTCTCACAGAGATATTGTGTTGGTCCATATATTTAGAATGACTAGAATGTTCTAGAGATTTTATTTCTATGTCTTGGCCAACACTCATCTTCTAGAACGCTCAGTGCTGCTGCACATGACCTTTGTTCCTGGCAACAGACATCTTGGCCCCTGACTGGTTTTAACGTGAGGAGAGACCATGCAATGATCACTCATAGTAACCTCACTTTAAACTGGCTTGTTCAACAAATCAACAAATGAAGGATATGATATGCTAAGCTACCCATATCTGTATACAATACCAGTTTGTTAATTATAGAAGAGCATTTGTTCCTCAATGACTAATTACTGACTAATGTTGAAAAAAGGAAGAAGTGTATTGGATTCTGTATTGGCCATGGTGCAGAGATAGGTAAAGATACATCAACATGTATCATGTCACAATTGCAAAATACCTTAAAAAATGTCATTAAAATGCAACACAAACTGCATAAGGGGGTATACATTTTCAAGTAGACCCCTTTACTATTTAAAAGTAGTGGTTACATAAACATTTGACTGGCTATGGCTGTGATGTGGTTGTTTATCTACCTTAGTTGAATGCACTGACTGTAAGTCGCTCTGGATGAGAAAGTCTGCTAAATAACCAAAATGTAAACAATTTGTATTTTAATCATATGTGGCCTTGTTTGGGGGCGGAGCTCATTAGAATAATATCCAGTGTGCTTTGCAAGGGTTCACGTTTACATTTACAATTACATTTTGGTTATTTAGTAAATGCTCCTATCACACCGTAGTGCCACAGACTTCTGATATAAATGCAGCAAATTTAGGGTGATAGAGGGCCAAAAAGTTGTGAACAACTATTAAAAGTTAAAAAGAAAATAATTTTGTTACAAAATAGAGTACATTGGATTGTAGTGCCAGTGAAATAAAAATGACAAAATACTCAAAAATAATATAAATATGTATTTCAAATATATGTAACATAGATGAATAAATACTGCCCATCTCTGTATGGTGCCATCCTAGTTAAAATGGGGCAAAAAAGTATTTAGTCAGCCACCAATTGTGCAAGTTCTCCCACTTTAAAAGATGAGAGAGGCCTGTTATTTTCATCATAGGTACACTTCAACTATGACAGACAAAATGAGAAAAAAAATCCAGAAAATCACATTGTAGGATTGTTAATGAATTTATTTACAAATTATGGTGGAAAATAAGTATTTGGTCAATAACAATGACTCAGCCACGTTTCATATTCAATGCCCTTGCTGATGGAAGGAGGTTTTCACTCAAAATCTCACGATACATGGCCCCATTCATTCTTTCCTTTACACGGATCAGTCGTCCTGGTCCCTTTGCAGAAAAACAGCCCCAAAGCATGATGTTTCCACCCCCATGCTTCACAGTAGGTATGGTGTTCTTTGGATGCAACTCAGCATTCTTTGTCCTCCAAACACGACAAGTTGAGTTTTTACCAAAAAGTTATATTTTGGTTTCATCTGACCATATGACATTCTCCCAATCTTCTTCTGGATCATCCAAATGCTCTCTAGCAAACTTCAGACGGGCCTGGACATGTACTGGCTTAAGCAGGCACTGCAGGATTTGAGTCCCTGGCGGCGTAGTGTGTTACTGATGGTAGGCTTTGTTACTTTGGTCCCAGCTCTCTGCAGGTCATTCACTAGGTCCCCCCGTGTGGTTCTGGGATTTTTGCTCACCGTTCTTGTGATCATTTTGACCCCACGGGGTGAGATCTTGCATGGAGCCCCAGATCAAGGGAGATTATCAGTGGTCTTGTATGTCTTCCATTTCCTAATAATTGCTCCCACAGTTGATTTCTTCAAACCAAGCTGCTTACCTATTGCAGATTCAGTCTTCCCAGCCTGGTGCAGGTCTACAATTTTGTTTCTGGTGTCTTTTGACAGCTCTTTGGTCTTGGCCATAGTGGAGTGTGACTGTTTGAGGTTGTGGACAGGTGTCTTTTATACTGATAAAAAGTTCAAACAGGTGCCATTAATACAGGTAACGAGTGCAGGACAGAGGAGCCTCTTAAAGAAGAAGTTACAGGTCTGTGAGAGCCAGAAATCTTGCTTGTTTGTAGGTGACCAAATACTTTTTTCCCACCATAATTTGCAAATAAATTCATTAAAAATCCTACAATGTGATTTTCTGGATTTTTTTTTCTCATTTTGTCTGTCATAATTGAAGTGTACCTATGATGAAAATTACAGGCCTCTCTCATCTTTTTAAGTGGGAGAACGTGCACAATTGGTGGCTGACTAAATACTATTTTGCCCCACTGTATGTATGTAAATGTATGTCTAGTTCCATAAGCATTGGGATATTGCTATAACAAGGATTAGAGATCAAATGGATTAGGCCAGGAAAGCTACCTGCAGTCCTCCAGCAAGATGTTCCCTGGTGACTAGATTTCATCTTCCTTAAAAGGAGCCATTAAGCTGTAGTGACAGTGAAATGAATCCACTCTAGTGGCGGGAACAGCTTCTCATCGCCAATCATTAGGTTAACACTCCATAATCACCCCTTCATGCTGTGTGTTCATCAGCTTGTCTCTCTCTCTCTCTCTCTCTCTCTCTCTCTCTCTCTCTTGTGTACTGGTGCTTATTATTCTGCTACAATATGTAAAGCGCAATGCTAAAGACAGCTAGCTACCTCGAGTCTCTCTCTCTCTTTCTATGCCGCTACCTGCTATAGTATTGGAGAGGCAGGCCACTGTCACCGGGCCAGGATGGAGGAAATTGCTCCATAAAACAAAAATAATACCCAATAAACAGGAGAGCAACTGGCATTTACGACATAAAACTGAAAGTACACTGGCAAACACACAGTTGTTTCTCCAGTTTAATCCAAATTGCAACCTTGTACTGTAGTTCTGTTCTGCCTATCTACATTTTCTGAAGTTTCGAGGCCTTGGCTCAGCTATATATTACAATGAGGTATTTGAGTTCTTAAACTAAATGGTATTCAATGAAACACCTCTTCATATTAAAAGTCCATGATAGTGGCAAGCACGCAAGCAAGCAAGCAAGCAAGCAGGCAGGCAGGCAGGCAGGCAGGCAGGCAGGCAGGCAGGCAGGCAGGCAGGCAGGCAGGCAGGAAGGCAGGCAGGCAGGCAGGCAGGCAGGCAGGCAGGCAGGCAGGCAGGCAGGGTGAGAGAGAGGGAGAGAGAGGGAGAGAGAGGGAGAGAGAGAGGTTCCTGTTTGTGGCTTTAAAGGTTCTCCTCCGATGGAACAATCTGTCTTCATTGAACCCCTAACTTGATGAGGCAACCGGAGAGGTAATTAAGGTTGAAATGTTGCCTAGCTGAGCTCCGCAGCACTGCACAGCCCACGCTGCTTTGAGACAGTAACAAGCTACAACAACAAAATACATCTTCAAGTTATGGCCAATCATATCTCATTTTCATCTCTCGCCAATTTGCAAATTCCATTTGATCCTTAGATTATCCACAGATTAATAATAATATGGTTCTTCCACAATATCAAACAGTATTTTACAACAGGAATACAAAATAACGTCCACAATATATGGCAAACAAATCGTACACAGTTAATGCAATTCTGAGAAAAGGATACATTTAATCTGGATTTGGATTCTAATCCTTTACTTCATTATGACTCTTCATTGCTTATTGTTGGTATCAGTCACACCAGGTCAGTCATGTAGAGTGGAATACATTAATAGGAATTGGAATGCTTTTCTTGCAACATGTTGTTACTATAATGGCTGCTAAATAAGGAATGAAGCTCAGTGGTCCTATACAATAAGATTGTTATACAGTAGATGAATGGTTATCATGATCAATAATAGATGCAGTTTCTGAGTTTTGTTATTTCCTCTCTATTGTCAGCTTTGTTAGCGACATGATGACCATACAGTAGCTTTGATGACAATATTTTTCAGTATGAAATGCTTAATGTGCATGTTTAAAACACAACATTTCCCTGAAAGGTAATCAGTGGTGAACCAACATGTCCATGTGATTACACTGGCCATAGATCTGTGAATATCTTATGGTAGGCTATGTGTCACTCTAGTTGTTCTTTACTCACGTTGTTGATAGGAATGTCAGAATTTCTGTTCGCCATCAATATACACTATTCATAATAAACCGGTAATTGAAAATAAATGAAGCATGTCACTGTAGAGCCGAGGATAGGTTCTCCCCCTGCATAAGTCTAATATATACTAATTATTTAACTGGAGCAAATGGCAACAATGGTTATCAAAGGTGTTTATTTTTCATTGGTTGTTTTCATCGTGTTTTTTTGCTCTGGACACTTTGACTAACGCAAAACATGCCAAATAAAAATAACAAGGCCATAATAGAACAACCATTGAATGTGCAACTGTACATAAATAAATACCTTATCTGTCTACTAAAAATATTCATGGGATTTTTTTCTCTCCATATAATGAGTGTGGTTTGCTTTTAAAACCTCCCATTTGTAAGTGTTGTGGATGAAATGGAATCGCAATATGTTTGCGTATTACATGAGTGATGTTGTATTAAAGCCAAGGCCCCAATCTATTCAAGAGCTCTGTGTTGCCCTATCTCCACAATTGAGTTAGCTCTGTGCAATCACTGTCTATTCAAGGGCTGGGAAATTGAGTTTCAAGCCTGAAGCAGTACCAGCCTCGTAAGAATGGGCAGAGAGAGAGAGAGAAACAGAGAGAGAGAGTGAGGTGTATCTATCTTTATACTCTCATAACCACACTGCAAATAGCAAAGCAACATGCAATGTCCTTGAAGAATACATTTACACAACACTTCAGAATGTATGGAACAACCATAAGAAAAACATGGTTTCTGGTGTGTAAGTCCGGTGTGAGTGTATACCCAGCAAACCGTGAACATTCCCAGAACATTAGCTTAGCTCCTTTTTTTATTTTATGAAATATCATTCACTAAGATGTTGTGCAAAACATCTATAACAACCTCCACAGAATATTCCCCAAAAGTTCTTATTAGGTTTCCAGGTAATGTAATAATAACACAATGTACCAGTAATATGGTCACAGTAAACCAAAATGTGAAAGTTCCAAGAACATTTGTTAAGTTGTGGCAAATGTTCTCAATACAGAAAAGCTGCCCAATCGTGCTGATGATTATACAATGTTTGCAAGAACATTTCTAGAACACATTTAGTCTGTTCTTTAAAGGTTCCCAGAATGTTACTTTAGGTTGTGGGAACAGTCTGGTGGGGACATCACAAAACATATGTTCCCAAAACACAAAAAAACGGTTCTGTTGTGCGGATGTTTAAACAATGTTTCTTTTAGGGTGTAAAAAACATTCACCTGATGTTACAAGAACGTTCCCAGAAAACATTTTGTCTGTTCTTTAGTGGTTCCCAGAATGTTTCAATGTGTCGTGCAAACAGTCTGGTGGGACATTTGTTTTTCTCCTTTGCACCCCAGTATCTCTACTTGCACATCATCTTCTGCACATCTATCACTCCAGTGTTAATGCTAAATTGTAATTACTTCACCACTATGGTCTATTTATTGCCTTGCCTCTCTAATCTTACTACATTTGCACACACTGTGTATACATTTTTCTATTGTGTTATTGACTGTACGTTTGTGTATCCCATGTGTAACTCTGTGTTGTTTGTGTCGCACTGTTTTGCTTTATCTTGGCCAGATTGAAGTTGTAAATGAGAACTTGCACTCAACTGGCCCACCTGGTTAAATAAAGGTGAAATAAAAAATAAATCAAATTGTAGGGACATCACAAAATGTTTCCAAAACACTAAACCTGTCCAGTTGTGCTGATTATTACAATGTTTCTATTATGTTGCAAAAAACATTTGCCTGATGTTGCAAGAACACTACCAGAACACATTTGTATGTTCTTTAAAAGTTCCTAACACATTTCCTTAGGTTGTGGTGACATTGTGGGGACATGACAAGAGATATGTTCCAAAAACACTAAAACTGTCCAGTGGTGCTGAGCAGTTCATTACGTTATGGGTGTTGTCTGAGATATTGCAAGAATATTCTTGTGGTATTGACGGTTGCACAGAACATTCCCAAAATGTTGCACATTGTTCCAGAGTTTCCAAATATACCAGTTTTTAGGACATTCATATTTGTTATAGTTTTTGCATAATATCCTATTGATGTTCACGCAATATACATTTTAACTCGTCTTGGAGGTCCTCAGAACATTTCAAGAGCATTTAGAAATGTAATATTTAGGTTTTTACCTAATATTACCACAACATTCTCAGAATGCAAATGTGTAGCTCCTCAAAGCATTAGAAAGCAGATTAGAATACATCCCCATTATGTTTCTCTCCAGATGTAATGGCCATTCACATGTGAGGACTGTGTAGGTGATGTAGACACACATGGCATTTTCATTTTAACCTCTTAGTTTAATCTCCATACATCTATTCTCTTTCTCTCCACTACATGAGCCAGCACAGATTGGTAAAACATTGTGTGATATGAAGCCACATTTCCCAGAATTGTTTTCTCCTTCAGAGGAAACAAATGCACTCTGGCTGTCAGAAATGACCCTACATATGGTTTGTAGTCATTATGTCTGAAAACGCCGGCCATATGTGTCCATATGGCATTGGTTGTCTAAAGTGCCATATGCCATCAGTGAGAGCAGGCTGTTGAATGAATCTGAATAATATCTGTATTGCCACTAGAGTGCAGCGTGTATGAGAATTCCATCAGGCTGGTAAAAGGCTTATTTATTCACAGAGAATTATAATAAGTAACTGAGTTTACGGATTAGATGATTGGGCCTGATTTGCCACAGAATCCATCTTCCTGAAATAATGGCTGACGGAAACAGTTTCTCATTAGGTAGCTGGTCCATTTGTGGTTTGTTTTATCTGATGGGTTATGGGTTCACTGGGCCGGGGACATGTGTTAATAATATCACCATGTGCTATCAGTAATCTGATGACTGTGCTCCCAACGTAGGGCGCAGTATTAAGGGAAAAGGTCAAAGAGCATAGGTGAGTTGTGCGTAATGTATGACGTTCAAGAGCAGAAACAAACATTCACCAGACAGACTGACTATTTTTTTAGCATAAAAAACACACACAAAAAAGACACAAAAAGATGCCGAACAATGGCTGATGACAACATATTTCACCCCAGATGAGGAGTCATCTGAGGCAACTATTCTATACTTCCTTTCCTGTACCTGTCAGGTGGTGGGGTTAAAGATGGCAGCCGACAGCAGCTCCACAACCTCCCTGTGTGAAAACAGTGAGACACAGTATTTTATATAAAGATGTCTTAAGGTTGCACTTCGTTACTTTCAGGACAGCTGGACGTGCCCACGGTGTGTTTCGTTGCACTTTGTTTGTGTGTGTGTGTGTGCGTGCAGGCAGTAGCGTGTTTGAGTGCGGCCGTGCGTGTGTCTGGACACTTATACAATTAAACAGGAAGGTATGTGTGCACGTTATTAGATCTCATCCGGTGAAATGATTTGCATCTGATAGATCATATCCCCCAGAGGTACAGTGTTTATGTCTGCAGCCACCTGTGTGGAAAAAGGAAAACAACAATCACTTAACATGCTATCATCCTTATATTGGACCTTGGGGAATAGTCTTTATAATTACTGCAAGTTTATAATGGTCTGGGTTTTCTGCCCTCAAATATGTCCCTTAAGACACTAGTCATTATGTGTTGTGCTAGACTGAACTCCGAGTGTAATCCTGATATCTACTGTAAGTTTTGTCCAATAAATAAAAGATAGACAGTTATTTGCTGTGGGTAACACTTCATAAAACAGAAAATATTGACTGGAGAAGTACACATTTTGGTAGGCATACAGATGGTACACAATAGCTTTGTCCGGGGATACAAACGTAGTATCACATGTACTTACATACACAGGACCTGGCAAGACAACAGTAGAGAATTTACAAAAGAACGACAATAAAGTGAAGGAAAGGACAGAAAGGACAGAGAGAAAAAAAGAGTACAGGCTTCTGTCGCAGCTCAACAGATTTGAAGATTATCATTTGTTCATTTCTCAAAGCTGCCATGGCTAGGCCTTTGATATTTCATGCAGATCAATTTCGTGCAGCTGACACAGACCTGGTGTGAAATTAAAGGCCCAGCAAATAGAACTCGAAATATTTCAGGAACAAAAGTTGGAGTAGCTGATCCAAATCAGCTACTGGGGCGGCAGATAGCCTAGTGGTTAGAATGTTGGACTAGTAAATGAAAGGTTGCAAGATTGAATCCCCAAGCTGACAAGGTAAAAATCAGTTGTTCTGCCCCTGAACAAGGCAGTGAACCCATTGTTCCTAGGCTGTCATTGAAAATAAGAATTTGTCCTTAACTGACTTTTCTAGTTAAATAAAGTTAATTAAATGAGTTCATTAAAATCCTGCTGCTCTGGTTAGGCTTCCAGGTGTGCTGGGCTGCCTTTTTCAGAAGGCTTGCAGATGTTACAGTAGAAAAAGGGGTGAGAAACAAAGCCGAGAAAAGAAGGTTAATTAAATCATTGAGAATGAATTGTGAGGTAAGCCAGATATACAATGTTGAAGGTTTCTCATATGATTCTTGCCAGCCTCAAATAATACATGACAACACCATGTACAGTATCTCTCGTGGGAAAATGGTTTTCCCCACACACACATAATTTGTGAACATATATGAGGCATTGTTGAACTTTTTCTGGAAACCTTGTGATATAATAGTTTGGAACAAGGAAACCATGAACAGTGGTTGGCCTTTCTTGACACAGTGCTGCTCTGTTATTGTGATGCCTTGACATCATATTGACAAGAAACACTCAGCTCTATTCAAACTGTCAAAATGAACCTCTGCCTTGTCTTCCATTTCTGCAGTGTGGAAAAGTTGCCTTATACATGTAATATAGTGGACTTGTCTATGCTGCATATAGTAGCTAGATTGTGTACCGGTTACTGTCCAAATGTTCCCCTATTTACCAATGTTCATGACTTCGTCCATTCTCCTTTTGCACCCCAGCAGTTGTACCATAGTGGTAAAGTGCAGAGTACTATATGGCTATAGTCTATAATGGTGGATGGTATTACCAGGGGAAAGGTTGGTACATTACAAGCTATTTTTCATTCCCTTGTTTGTTGGGTGCTGTAGCCAACACTGATCTTAAAATGATGCTTTCCAAACAAAGCAGAAAAGGGGTACCACTGAGCGTTACACCTGCATCTGGAGAATACAACTAAACCCACATCACAGAGGTCATAGACGGCTGATTGTGTAGCTAGCTAAACCCAGGGGTGACCTCTCTCGCTCACCCAGGTGCTTCTGTTCTGAATTAACCCCCCACCCCCACCTACAACACTTCCGACTAATCTGCTGTTTCACAATTGAATTTTCTTCACTCTAGTACTCTCCATATCAACATCAAAGCATTAGCCCCTCAAAGTCAACCGGGTCATGTACCAGAGGCCCACATTGATTTACTTCACAGGGGCTTTATTTGGGCAGTGGTGATGTACTCTTGGCTGACCAGTCAGCTGGTTAAATACTAAGGATTGTTGTTAATGGGATTTCTGTTTGTCCTTCACTTTTCACTGTTCCCTTTTGGTTGGGTCTTTAGCAGATTATACATTTTGCTGTGCTAAACAGAGAATCATGAACGCCTCAGTTGCCTCTTAAAAATAACTGTGTGCTGCCAATTCAGGTTCTCTTAGCTTTAAATGATCAAATTCTGATTTAATTGGGTAATGGCAATAATCAACTTCAGGCCCATTTAACTGTGCAACCCCAGTTTGACAGACTTTATTAGACCAGATTAAATATGAGACCATTTGGTCCAATCCATCAGTTACTGTATAAACTACATTCAGTGCAGAATGTCAAGGTCAACCAATACTCTATTGGTCATAGTTCAAAAGACTCTTATTAGCAAAAACATTTTTCTCCAATACCAGAGCATTGCATAAAAACGCAGCACAGTAGATATTATCACAGATACAGCGCCTTCAGGAAGTATTCACCTTTGACTTTTCCCACATGTTGTTGTGTTACAGCCTGAATTAAAAATGGATTAAATGTCGTTTTTTTTGTCAGTGGCCTACATACAATACCCCATAATGTCAAAGTGGAATTAATGTTTGTGAAATTTTAACAAATTAATTAAAAAGGAAAAGCTGAAATGTCAATAAGTATTCAACCCCTTTGTTGTGGCAAGCCTAAATAAGTTAAGGTGAACAAATTTGCTAAACAAGTCACATAATAAGTTGTATGGACTCACTCTGTGTGCAATAATAATGTTTAACTTATCTCTGTACCCCACACATACAATTATCTCTAAGGTCCCTCAGTCAAGCAGTGAATTTCAAACACAGATTGAACTACAAAGACCAGAGAGGTTTTCCCAATGCCTCACAAAAATAGGGCACCTATTGGTAGATGACAAAAAAATACAAATGTAATTGAATATCCCTTTGAGCATGGCGAAGTTATTGGATGGTGTATCAATATACCCAGTCACTACAAAGATACAGGCGTCCTTCCTAACTCAGTTGCCAGAGAGGAAGGAAACCGCCCAGGGATTTCACCATGAGGCCAACGGTGACTTTAAAACAGTTACTGCGTTTAATGGCTGTGATAGGAGAAAACTGAGGATC
Source organism: Oncorhynchus clarkii lewisi (assembly GCF_045791955.1). Classification (NCBI taxonomy): domain Eukaryota; kingdom Metazoa; phylum Chordata; class Actinopteri; order Salmoniformes; family Salmonidae; genus Oncorhynchus; species Oncorhynchus clarkii. Next base: position 74,796,744 of record NC_092152.1, on the reverse strand, counting down.
AACAACATTGTAGTTCCTCCACAATACTAACCTAACTGACAGAGTGAAAAGAAGGAAGCCTGTACAGAATAAAATGTTCCAAAACATGTATCCTGTTTGCAACAAGGCACTAAAGTAATACTGCAAAAACTGTGGTAAATCAATGAACTTTTTGTCCTGATACAAAGTGTTATGCTTGGGGCAAATCCAATACAACACATTACTGACTACCACTTTCCATATTTCCAAGCATTGTGGTGGCTGCATCATGTTATGGGTATGCTTGTAATCGCTAAGGACTGGGGAGTTTTTCAGGATAAAAATAAACGAAATGGAGCTAAGCACAGGCAAAATCCTAGAGGAAAATCTGGTTCAGTCTGCTTTCCACCTGACACTGCGAGATGAATTCATCTTTCAGCAGTAACCAAAAACACAAGGTCAAATCTACATTGGAGTTACTTACCAAGAAGACAGTGATTGTTTCTGAGTGGCCAAGTTACAGTTTTGAAAATCTATGGGAAGACCTGAAAATGGTTGTCTAGTAATGATCAACAAACCATTTGAAAATGCTTGAAGACTTTTGAAAATAATAATGGGCTGATGTTGGGCTCCCGAGTGGCGCAACGGTCTAAGGCACTGCATCTCAGTGTAAGAGGCGTCACTGCAGTCGCTGGTTTGAATCCAGGCTGCATCACATCCTGTTGTGATTGGGAGTCCCATAGGGCGGCGCACAATTGGCCCAGCTTTGGATGGGATTGGCTGTCATTGTAAATAAGAATTTGTTCTTAACTGACTTACATAGTTAAATTTAGAAAATGCTGCACATTCCAGGTGTGGAAAGCTCTTAGACTTACCCAGAAAGACTCACAGCTGTAATTGTTGTCAAAGGTGCTTGTGCAAAGTATTGACTTAGTTGTGTGAATAATTATATAAATTAGATATTTATGTATTTCATTTAGAATAAATTTGCAAAATTGGGGTATTGTGTGTAGATGGGTGAGACTTTAAAAAAAAAATCAATTTTGAATTCAGACTGTAACACAACAAAATAAGTCAAGGGGCATGAATACTTTCAGAAGACAATGTAGAGTTGAGAGCTTAGAGTAGAATGTCTGTTTGTGTCTGAATGTCTGTTTGTCTGTCAGTGAAGTAGTTCAGCTGTCATTTGGAATGAAGGTTGTTAGAACATCAGCTCATCTGACCTCAAGTAATTGTGTCAAAGACCATCATATCACAGTGTGGGGCTTTGACTTCTGACAAGTCAATGTTTACCTTGCTATCTAGCTGTGCTACTATTTACTTTATATCATAGGAAATATCTCTAGAGACACATAACATTCAATGCAAATACTACATATTAAATAATGGAAGACATTCAGAGTAAATCATTGCAAACAATAAGAGAATGAACAGGATGAAGAGAGAGAGAGAGAGAGAGAGAGAGAGAGAGAGAGAGAGAGAGAGAGAGAGAGAGAGAGAGAGAGAGAGAGAGAGAGAGAGAGAGAGAGAGAGAGAGAGAGAGAGAGAGAGAGAGAGAGATATATCTATATATATATATATAGATTCTTCCGTTTGTGTCATTGGGATAATCAGAGCTGTAGATGATGTTTTGATGTAGTGTGTGGAACAGGACAGACAGGTGTGGTGGTTAGATAAGGGAGGGGAAGTAGTGTTCTCCAGGCCTCTGCAGCTGTGTTTACACCCTGTGTCTGGAACAAAGGGTCCTGTCATATCCCTCATGATTGATGCTGCTGCTAAAGAATAGTTAAAGCATATTTAAATGAATTCCTGGTGGGTATGAGCAACACTAGCAGGCCTCTCCATGTCTGTGTCAGAAATGTCCTGAAACACACACTTCAAGGAAGGCAGAACGAGCGCTTGCCAAGCAGACATGCTGGAGCAAAAACAAGCCATCTATTCCAGTCTCAGTCAGTCTCCGGGTGATGAAATCAGTTTACCTTTCTGACAATGATTCACCATGTAGCAGCAGCCAGGGCGGCCAGAGCAGGTACTCCTCCCAACACATTCCTCACTATCACACCTCTTACACTTCTCTTTTTTCTCTCCTAATATGGCCGCTTCAAGGGAGTAAGGGAAATGAAACTAATATATTTAATTTGAGGTGAATGTCTCTTTCTACTGGTATAAATGACTCCTTTGTCTCCGATATCTCTACAACAGTTAAGATTGCTAAGTTACATTTCCCTCTTTTGTGATGGTAGTTAAAAACAGGTATGATGATTATGCTTCAAAATGAAGAGCATTAAAAAAACAAATGGCATTATTCCTGACTGAGTGTTTTGTAGATCTGGATACCAGTTTTCTACTACAGCAGCTCTCTGTGTTGGGCCTAGACCCCAGCTAGGCAGGCAGTTTGGGGATGATTTGACAGAACAATGGAGTGGATGTGTGTTCTATAGACTGAATAATGAGGTTGTGTGCTTCACAGAACAATCCTCTCCTTTCCTACCCTTCTACCCCCCCCCCCCTTCCTCCACAAAGCCACCATCCCCCACCCTCTCTTTCTAGCTTCTGATGGAACAGATATATGCATAAGCAACACTTTAACGGGACCGTGCCAAATGTGACGAGGGTTGAACATTGTGTCCTCCCCTCTCTCTAACATTTGCAATTACCTCGGTATTTATCTATTATTACATGTCAGATCCATAAGTGGAAATATAGTGAAAAACAGACAAACAAGCCGACTTTAATACTGTAGCTCACAGGTTAATGGGCTCAATTACATTTACATTTGAATACCCATATATTCTGTTGCTATATTTTACAGACTGTAAAAGAGCACCAGGAGTGTTTTTTCCCCAACTTTTCGGGCCGATTTGATTATTCTGTGGATCTTTCTAAAGCAAACAGGGCTGGTGGAGCAGTACTGTATAGCGGTTGACTATGAAACGCATTCATCCTGTTCTGTAATGGCTGACAACCCACATAGGGAAAATGATTCATGTAGAGCAGAGCATAGTTAAAACAGAACATTGTCTCTCCAGGCCTGAAATACCCTGGCCTTGACTGGCCTCCCACAGCTATGATTAGACACTGGGTCTGAACCCAAGGTGAAACAATGTCTTAAATATCTTTCCTCTTTCTGTTGGCTTTCCAGTCCAAAGGCTCCTTTTATTTCACTCCATTTGGCACGGATCAAAAATGATCACCACAAATTGCTTTGTATCCTGTGTTATTGTGTTTTATGACTGGTGGGTGAATGGGTGGGTTTTGGGGTGTGGTTTAGTATTTATCTCATTGGATCAAACCCTTTTCTGTCATATTACAACTCTGCAACCTCCCTTTGTGGTGTAGGCCAAGGTTAGCCTCAAGGGGTTATGAGGCTTTTAATCAAACTAACGACTGGCTGATCATAATGAGAAAGACACTTCCTGTAAATCTATATGGGCCAATATCAATACTAGGCTATATAGCAGAACTGGAGACAAACCGAATCATACTTCAATGTTTCATTTGTATGCCCATTTTAACGTGCTTAAAATGCAGGGTCGGCCTCATTGCACACAAATGAGAATACCTTCATGCTCCACTGCTTATGAATATATACATGGACAAAATGTGTCCAAACAGAAATGTTGGAAAATACACTCTAGTCT